>NC_061114.1:117274841-117370512 GCF_002878395.1 Capsicum annuum
GAGGGTCATGCATATTAGCTTTTTTACATAATTTAAGAATCTTTAGTATGATTTCAGATATACCATAAGTGTTATCATTTAGTCAATTATTATGATTAGTTTTTTGTTCAGTTAAGCTTAGTTCAGTCCATTAAACAGTGTCATTTAGTTAGAAGTAGGATTTAGCACCGAGTGAACCTAGGGATAGGGAAATTCCTGCTAGTTTAGGGTTTGGTCTTTAGTACCAATCCCTGAGTTACAAAACTACGTAGCCAGCGTAGGTTGGAGATGTCTTCCTATTAGCTTTGGGTTGACACATATCTCATGAGCTTCCTTCCAGTATAGGGTTACTTTTTAATCCTTCGAGACATTGTTTTAGTGGATCCACACAGCCAGTATTAGTACCTGTGGTGCGGTACTGACACCCTTCCAATTGGGGTTACAGGTTAGATCCTATTAGCTTAAATTAGGGCATGTCAGTTAGATGATACCTTTAACAGTTTCAATTCAGTATTCAGTACAAAATTCAATTTAGGTTTTCTTTACTATAGTATAGAGACTTCCAGTTTTTTAGTTATCAGATTTTAGTAATTTAGTTTACAGATTATTTTAGAAACATTATATGCTTGGTCTTGTATTCTCAATATTTTAGTTTTCATACATGCATACTTAGTTATCTTATGCTATTCAGTGAGACTATTTCATGTATAGTTAACTATTGTATTTCAGCCTAACCTTATCTCATGTACTAGTACATTCAAAGTACTGATCGCATACTTTCTTTTAACTATGATGTTTTATATCATAGGTTTGGATGCTCAATTTCCTCACTGTTCTTAGACAGTTTAGCTTATTAGCACTAGCAGTTGTGGTGTGTCCTCATCTATTGAGGACATAATTGTATTATTTTTGTTTATCTCAGTAGTTCAGTCTTTCCATTCAGTCGGAGTTAGTTGGGGGTTTGTCCCATAAACTCCATAGTCAGTCAATTAAAGGATTTTCAAACATTCAGACAGTTTGTCAGTTTATCAGTTGTGTTACCAATATTTTTAGCATGTTTTTAGATGTAAAGATTTATGATTTAATCGTGTTTTAATATTTAAAACCTTACAGTATTATCAGTTATTTTATGCATATGGTTTTATTTATCAGTTTACTAAGTGCACACAGTAGGTAACAGCTCATGGGTTAGCTTGTGGTCACTTGTGACTGTAAGCACCATTGTCACGACTAGGGGTAGCCTCGATTCATGACATGTATAATGCCAAAACTCACTCTATGCCCTTCAGACTCATCATAATCACGGGGGTTCTCCTGATATGGTTACTGATACGTTACAAGTCTTCCATCTCCACATGTAAGCATAATTGTATCCTGGAACCACACTTTCCTTTTGAAAACCTATATCGCAGTGGATTTTTGTGTCAGTCTTCTCGTAGAATCTTTCTCAGTGTCCCATACAGTCGGAAGTTCCATTATAGCTAGGCGTGTATATAGGAATTGCTTAATCACAATATCCCAAAAGTCACCTTAGTTGATCTTTTAGAATTAGAGATGATCAATTTCGATGTCATTCTTGGTATGGATTAGCTCTACTCTCGCTATGCCTCAATTGACTGTAGAAACAAAATAGTTCAATTTTAGTTTCCAAATGAGTCAATTGTAGTATGGAAGGATAGTACCTCAGTAACCATGGTTCGGTTTGTTATTTCCTTAAAGTAAGGAAAATAATTTCAAAGGGGTGTGTCTATTATATTTTTTAATTCAAGGACTCAAGTTTGGAATCCCCAAGTCCTTAGTTAGTCCTCATATTGAATGAATTTCTAGAGGTATTTCCTGAAGATCTCCCCTCTGGAGTTCCTCGTGAGTGGGAAATTGGCTTCAGAATAGATCTTCTTCTAGATACCCATCCTATTTTAATTCCACCTTACCGAATGGATCTAGCCGAGCTCAAGGAATTGAAAGAATAATTAAAGGATCTCTTAGATAAGGGTTACATCATAACTAGTATCTCTCTATAGGGTGCTCTAATTTTATTCGTGTGTAAGAAAGATGGTTATCTCAGAATGTGCATCGACTATAGTAAGTTGAACAAAGTCACAATCAAGAATAAGTATCCCATTCCCAGGATTGACGACTTGTTCAACAAACTTCAGGTGCAACTTGTTTCTCTAAGATAGAACTTAGATTCGGTTATCATCAGCTCAGAGTTAGAAATAATGGCATTCTAAAAACGGCCTTTAGAACTTTGTATGGTCATTTTGAGTTTGCAGTTATGTCTTTTGGACTAACGAATGCTCTTGCATCTTTTTGGGACTTGATAAATAGAGTGTCCAAGCAGTACTTAGACATGTTCATCATAGTCTTCATATATGACATCCTCATTTATTCTTGTAGTAAAGGTGAGCATGCACACCATTTGAGGGTTATTCAATAGACCCTTAAGAATTATCAATTATTCATAAGTTTAGCAAGTATAGATTTTGGTTGAAATCAATAACTCTCCTTGGTCATATTATTTCTAGTAAAGGCATATGGGTTGATCCTTAAAAGACTAAAGCAGTAAGGAACTAGCCTAGACCCATCTCTCTATCAGATATCAAAAGTTTCTTGGGTTTATCTAGTTACTATAGATGGTTTATTGAAGTATTTTCCTCTATTGCCTCCCTCATGTCCAGGCTAACTCAAAAGAAAGCCAAATTTTAATGGTTTGATTCTTGGAAGAAGAGTTTCTAGGAGCTTAAGACTTGAATCACTTCTTCCCTAGTTTTGACTTTACTAGAGGGTTCAGATGGTTCGTGGTTCATTTTGATGCTTTAAGAGTTGGTTTTATTTTTGTGTTAAAGCAGCGAGGCAAGGTTATAGTTTATGCCTCTACATAGCTCAAACCCCATGTAGGCTACCCTACCCATAATCTCAAGTTGGTAGAAGTTGTTTTTCCCTAAGTATTAGGATGCATTACCTTTATGGGGTTCACGTGGATGTGTTTACTGATCACAAGAGCCTTCAGTATGTGTTCTCTTAGAAAAACCTAAATCTTTGTCAAATAAGGTGATTATAACTGC
Organism: Capsicum annuum; assembly: GCF_002878395.1. Lineage (NCBI taxonomy): Eukaryota > Viridiplantae > Streptophyta > Magnoliopsida > Solanales > Solanaceae > Capsicum > Capsicum annuum. The sequence goes on from NC_061114.1 coordinate 117,277,886, forward strand.
AGAAAGATTATGATATGAGTGTCTTATATCACCCGAGAAAGTCCAATGTACTGGTCCACGCCATTAACAAATTATCTATTGGAAATGTTGCCTATGTTTAGGATGACAAGAAGAAGTTAGTTTGTGAGGTTAATCAACTTGCTAGATTTGGGGTTTGGTTGGTTGATTTGGTCAAAATCAGTATGTAGGTTCAAAATGGTTTAGAATCTATGTTGGTTGCCAAAGTAAAGAAAAAGCACGATAGAGATCCTATCTTGCTTAAGTTGAAGGAGACAGTTTGGAATTAGAAAGTTGAGGTTTTCTCCCTAGGGAGAGATGGTGTTCTTCAATGTTAAGCCAGGTTATGTGTTCTAATAGATGATTTGAGATAATGGATGTTGGTAGAGGCTCATGGTTATCGATACTTTATTTACCCAGGAGCCACTAAGATGTACGCGACTTGTGAGAAATCTGTTGGTGGAATGGTATGAAGAAGGATATTGCAAATATCATGGCTGAGTGCTTTAACTGCCAGCAGTTTAAGGTTAAGCACTAGAGACCCAGTGGTATACTTCAGAAATTTAGTATCCCTACTTGGAAATAGAAATTGGTGAATATGTACTTCATTATAAGGTTGCCCCCTACGTGTTGTCAGCATGGTTCCATTTGGGTTGTTGTATGTCGAATGACTAAGTTAGCCCATTTCTTACTAATTAATACTTCACATTCAAATAAGGATTATGCTAGACTCTATCTCACAGAGTTGGTGAAGTTACATAGAGTCCCATTGACCGTCATCAGATAGGGGTACCCAATTTACCTCTTATTTTTTAAAGTTTTTTCAAAGTTGACGGCGTATGCGCTTGATTTCAAAGGTAGTTGGGATGACCACTTTCCTTTGATTGAGTTTTTGTATAATAATAGTTATCACTACCGTATGCAGAAGGCTCCGTTGAAGCTCTCTATGGAAGGAGGTATCAATCTCCTATTTGTTAGTTTGAGGTTGGTAAAGTTGCCTTGATATGGCCTGAGATAAAGCATGAGGCGATGGAGAAGGTTCAGTTAATTAGAGAAAGATTAAAAACAACCCAAAGTCATCAGAAATCCTATGCGAATGGGAGAAGGAGGGAGCTTGAATTCTATGTTGCAGATTTTATTTACTTGAAAATTTCGCACATGAAACGGGTGAAGAGGTTAGGTAAGAAGGCAAAGCTCGGTCCCTGCTATGTTATCCCATATAGAATTTTGAGTCAATTTGGTAAGGTAGCATATAAGTTGTACTTGTCTATAGATTTGTCGTCTAGTGTTCCAGCATCAATAGTTTCCTTGAAAAGTATGGGCGTGGAAGATAGCCTCTCTTACGAGAAAGTACCAGTTGAGATACTTGACCGTCAGACTCGTAGGTTGAGAAATAAAAAGGTGGCCTTAGTAAAGGTCTTGTAGAGAAATAAGTTAGTTGAGGGAGCTACTTATGAAGCAAAGGCAGATATACGATCCAATTACCCCTATCTTTTGTCATCGCACCCAGTTTTTGCTTGAGCTTATAGTTTTCTTAATTAACTAATTCATTTATTTTTATCTCAGCTATACATCCATCCTTATGTTATATTATGCATTCAGTTCAGTACATGCATCAGTTACAGGTTCAGATGTTAAGTCATGATTCAGCCCATAAGTGTTTAGTGTATGATCTTAGTTTTCCCTAGTAGTCCAGATAGATTCATTCGGGAATGAATGATTCTAAGAGGGAGATATTGTAATATCCCCTAGGTTTCCAAGCTCTAGGCCCCTTAAAAAACTGTCTGATAAATTAAATTCCCAATGTCACATGCCTCACCTCAATTTGATGTCATGAAAAAGAGTTATGAGAATTTCCCTAAAAAGTCTACCAACTGCCAGTGACAAGTCATTACCAGCCTTAATGAGTTCTTAAATATGAATTGTTGTTATTTCAGTTAGGATCTCAAACCTAAGACTAGGGGTAATGACTATACCTTATGACTCGTTATCAGTGATGGTGAGTCATTGGTGGTCTCATCACCTTAACAAAATGGAACCTAGAAATTTAGTCCTAGATTACAAGTACTCCTAATAATTCATAGATAGACCTTATGAGTTGTTAGGAGGGGATTCATTACCTTAATAGTGAAGTGTTCGGGCTTTAGGACCTTAAGTCATGACTCAGACCATGACTCGTGACCTGAGGGTATGAGTCGTAGGGTGAATCGCGACAACTGGAATAAAAATATCCTGCACGTTTTAACAGGGGCTCTTTGGTAATTCCACCCCCTCCCTTCTAACCCAACCCACATCATTTGAGACCCTAAAAATATCAATTATCAAGGATAAACACTACCCTAACCTCTCATAACTCAGAAAATTGTCAACACATAGCAAAAAAAGTAATTTCTTCTCTTAAAAGTCAAGTTAGGGTTTAGGTATGTAGGATTTCATAAATGGGTCCCTTCCACCCCTTGAGTCCCAAGAACTCCCTTAAATTACAAGTAGGAACCTTTTTCTCTTTATAATTGGGTTCGAACTCAAATATGACTTAATTGTATTCGTTATGAACCATGAAAATATGTTTCCCCATGAGAATTATGTTTCCATATGCTTGATAATGTCACTTATTCATAACATAATCAGTCTTTGAAATGTTGAATACTATTCATAATTTTTCTGTATCGTGGTCAGTTTTAATCCTTATCATATTTTGTTGCATTAGTCTATGTTGATGAGTTATAAAAACCTCATACGTAAGGACTCACACATATATCAACTTACATGTTATTGAGTATTTCAGGATTGCATATGTATTGTCATTTTAAAAATACCATGACTTGAGCTTATCAGTTATCAATTTGTCTTTCAATTTATGCCTCAATGTCTTTTAGCTGGGAGTAGTACTTAGCACTGAGTGAGTGCAAGGATGGTGGGTCACCCGTCAGTTAGGCTTAAGACCTTTGGTAGAAATTCCTAAGTTCCAAAACTACGGTGCCACCATATGTTATAAAGGTTCACCCATCATTTTAGGCTTGACACCCTTATCCTTGGGGACATCGGTTTAATGGATCCATGCTAGCTAGTGTTTGTACCATTTTTAAGGTACTAATACCCATCAGCCTTAGGTTACTAGCTGGACCTTGGTTTTTCTCAGATTGGGGTATGTCATTTGTAGTTCTCTCTAATCTTCAGTTTAGCTTTAGTATTTATATACTTGGTTTATATTTCAGCTCAAATATGCATGACCTTGTGTTCAGTTGTCAAGTCATTCATCACATTTATTATATGTTTATACTCGATCTTGCATTCAGCTTATATGCTCATTCATTCTTGTTCAATTATACCAACTAGCTTTCACATCCTTTATACTTAGTACATTCAAAGTACTGAGCACATACATTCTTTTGCACTATACTGTTTTATAATATGGATTTGGACGCTCAGCTCCTGGATCATGCTTAGTCAGTTTCTGTGCCATTCAGCAGCAGTTATGGTGAGTCCTTATTCATTGAGGACTGGTTATCAGATGTTATTTGTAGTAATTTATGTTATTATAGTCAGTTTGAGTTAGTTGGGGGTTTGTCCCATCAACTCCCTATGTTTTAGAAGCTTTTAAACAGTCAGACATGTTTTTTGTTTTATCAGATAATCGACATGATTGATATTATTTACATTGCTACTTATTATCAGATTTTTCTGTTTAGCTTTTGCCCTATATCTTTTTGCTTTCTCCACTATTCATAGTAGGTACCATACTATAGGTTTGTTTGGGGTCACTTGTGACTCTAAACACCGTATTACAACTAGGGGGTAGTCTCGGGTTGTGACAAGAGTCCCATTTGAAGGTTGTAAAAAGGATCTTGCGGTATCTCAAGAGCACTCAAAGTTTGGTTCTTTGATACCCTTTTTGATCTATTTTGCACTTGTTATCTTTGTTGATATAATAAAACAAGTTTTTAAGCTCTAGTCCCACCAAAAGATAGGCTATGAAATTAGATTTCCAACGCGTTTTGGAGAATTTTCTGAGGCACTGTCAAACTTCCAGGCTCTGGTAACGACCCGTTGACAGACATAATGAGTTGTAGTCTAGACTCATTCCCATGGAAATTAGGGACCAAGGATATCAGTCCAGTTGAAACAAGTCCATCATACAACTCGTTGTCAGAGTAAACAAGTCACTGTATGAGGACCCATTCTCACAACAGTGAGGAACCAAGAACTCAGTCCCTTGGTAACGACCCTCATGATGAATCGTTATCAAACCTAACGAGCTGTTAGAAGAGGAGCCATTGTCATAAAATAAAGAACCCAAAACTTAGGTCCTCAGGTCACAACTTAGGCCACTACTCGTTACTTGACATAATGAGTCATTACAAAAGCCGTGACGACTGTTCCCCAGAATTTCCTAAACATTCTATGAATGGATTTTTGGTATTTACAATTCTATTAACCCTAAACCCATGACATTTAGGTACTCCTAGACCAGTTATTGGTAATTAATATTACCCTACCACCTTATAAAGTCAAAATCAATCGACACTTAGCAATAAGGGGCAACTTTTTCTTCTCAAACAACAAAGTAGGGTTTCTCAACTTCAAGCCCAAACTTAAAGAATTTCTCCAAGGATTCTACCTCCAAGTATGTGGGATTTCATCAATATGTCTCTTTCACCCATTGATTCCAAAATATGTCTGCAAACTCTCAAGTTTAATTCACTCTTTTTACCTAGGATTCCATGATAGTTATGAGTTTTCTTGGAATTTGAGTTTCATTCTTGAATTCAACCTTGAGTACACATTTTTCCATAAGATTTGAATCTTCCCATAAACACCATCATTAATTTCCTTATAATTGATAAATTATTGAGTTTGGGCTTTATTTTGTGAAATTCTCCATTATGATTAGCTTTAAAGTATTACCATATTCAGTTGCATTAGACAGAGCTACTGGGTTATGAACACCTGATACCTAGGAATTCATGCATGTATCTGTGTACATGTTTTAAGCAGTTTAGATTATGCATATGTTGTAGTTTTCAAGTGTACTACTACTATATTAAGCATATATCAATTTCAGTGTCAATTAGTTGGGAATGGTAGTAAGCACCGAGTGAATGTAGGTATGAAGGCTCACGCTTTAGTTGAGCCTTGAGACTTTAGTAAAAGTTCCTAAGTTCTAGAAACATAATGCCATTGTAGGTTTTAAAGGTTTAACCATTAGTTAAGGCATGACACCCTAGTCCTTTAGGACATCAGTTTAGTGGATCTCTGCCAGCAGTGTAGGTACCCTTGGCAAGGTACTAGCACCCTTCCAACTAGGGTTACAGGTTGGACCTTGATTTGCTCAAATTGAGGTATGTCAATTTTTCCTTAGTTTATGTTCAACTCATGTTTAATCTCAGATCTGCATGACCTTTTATTCAATAATTCAGTTTTATACAGTACATGTTTATGCTTAGTCTTACATTCAGCTTATTATGTTTTAGAGATTCATGTTCAGATTGACTAGCTAGTTCCCTATCTCACAAACTCAATACATTTAAAGTACTGATCACATACTTTTCTATGCTATATTGTCTCATAATATAGGTTTGGATGCTTAGTACCCAAATCATACTTAGCATGTCCTCAAGCCAGACTCAACAATAGTTTTTGGTGAGTCCTCATTATTCGAGGACAGATTATCAGTGTTATTTTCCACATACTTTTAGTTTTAGTCAGTTGGAGTTTGTTGGGGTTTTGTCCCACCAACTCATTATGTTTTAGGTACTTTCAGACAGATTTTTAGATTTTCAGCATGTTGGTTGCCCGATAGTTTTATTTCCAGAGTTATTTAATATTCAAAATATTTTATTACCATTTCTATTAGTTACTTCATTTTAGCTTTCGTCTAGTATGTCGTTACTTATTTTCAGTATTCTTAGAGTTATGCCAAACAATAGATTATCTTGGGGTCATTTGTGATATTAAACATCGTGTTACGACTAGGGGTAGTCTCAGTTCATGAAAAACATGGTAACAAAGACGCAGGTTTAAAGGTCATAGAGTGTCTAAAAGCCACATTAAGTTGAGTCTTATTCATGGGTGTGAAGCGCACCACACTTATAGGAAAGAGTCTACGGAATATTTTAGGAAAGTCTCACTCTTTCTTGATTCGTGTCATGCAATAGAGTGTGAAACTCTATTAAAAATTCTTCTTCTAACTCATCCTCAATTTGTTAACAAAAAATGCCTCCCAAGAGAACCAACGGATGGAGAAACAGAAATCAGCTGGCACTACCACTAATCCTGGATGACCCTCCAAATAAGCAAGTCTCTCATACTGAGTCAGGGCTACTTTCACAATATTATCCCAATCTATGACTACTTAGAACAACTAACAAGTTGTTTCCCTAGCCAACCTAACTGTGAATACGACAATAACTAGAATCTGGGACTTCACTGAGATGAATCCTCGAGTGCTCTTTGGATCTAAGACTGAAAAAGATCCACAGGTATTCTCGGATAGTCTTTATAAAGTGACTAAGATCATGGGTGTCACTTTTATTGAGAGTGTTAACTTAGCTGCTTACCAATTTCAAAGAGTGGCTTACTCTTGGTTTAAGCAATAGTAGAAGGATAGAGATATAGATACAGGTTTAGTCAAGTGGGTGAGTTTGTTATAGAATTTCTTAATAGGTTCTTCCCGCTTGAGTTGAGGTAAGCCAAAGTACAGGAGTTCATCAACTTAAAGTAGTGCAATATGAGTGTTATGGAGTATTCACTTAAGTTTACTCAGTTGGCGAGGTATGCTCTGTCTTTTGTGAATGATTCTAGGGCCAAAATAAGTAAGTTTATGTCTAGTGTTTATGAAGATGTGGTCAAGCAGTGTAGGACGGCCATGTTGGTTAAGGAAATGGACATCTCTAGATTGATGTTCTACGCTCAAGAAATTGAGAAAGAAAAGGAAAGGAAGAATAAGAGGGCCAGAATCGGTAGCTTTAGTTTCTATCAACAGAGGTTAGATTGTAGAAATTTCTCTCAGTTACACCTGAAATCTTGAACTCCATCCCCATCTTGTTTTAGTGATCCAGTGCCCAAGTTCAGACAGGATAGTCGAGATAGAGCACTAGGCTCTATGTCCTAGGGTAGTGTAAATAGTGCTCGCACCAACCCATTTGCAAGAAATATGGTAAAAACCACAAGGGTGAGTGATTACCTGGTAGTAATGTCTGTTTTGAGTGTGGCAATTCAAGCCATAGAGTGAGGGATTTCCTAGCAGTTGCATAGATAAGTAGGAACAGTCATTAGTAGAGCTAGACTAACTCTTCAGTAATTCTAGTAGGTCACCCAACTCAATAGGACGCGACCTGTAGTCTAATTGGTCGATAGTATTAGAGTAGGATTTATACCCTTTATACTCGACAGGATAAGAAAGGTTCTCCTCATATGGTTACTAGTACATTACAAGTCTTTCACCTTCTTTTTTAAACATTGTTAGATCCTAGAGTCACACTTTCCTTCGTGACTCCCTTTATAGCAATAGATTTTGGTTTTAGTCTTGAAATCCTAAAATAACCCTTTTTAGTCTCTGCTCCAATCGGTAGTTCAATCATAGCCAATTGTTAAACAAATATTTCCCAATCATAGTATCGCAAAAGGTCACTTTAGTCAACCTTGTAGAGTTAGACATGACTGATTTTGATTTTATTCTTGCATGGATTGGCTCCAATCTTGCCATGCCTCAATTGATTGTAGAAATAGAGTAGACCAGTTTTAGTTTCCAAATGAGCTAGTCTTAGAGTGTAAGGATAGTACCTTTGTTCCTATAGGTCAGTTTGATGTGTTCCTTAAAGCAAGAAAAATGATCTCCAAAGGCTACATCTATCATCTTGTTTAAGTCAAGGAATCAAGGTCTGAAATCTCGACTCTTGAGTTAGTTCTTATGGTAAATAATTTTCCAGAAGTGTTTCCTGAAGATCTTCTTGGAGTTCCTCCTAACTGTGAAATTGACTTTGAGATAGATCTTATTCTAGATACCCATCTTATTTTAATTCCACATTGTAGAATGGCTCCAGCCAAGCTCAAGAAATTTAAAGAACAATTAAAAGATCTCTTATACAAGGGTTTTATCAAGTCGAGTGTCTCTCCATAGGGTGCTCCAGTTCTTTTTCTTAGCAAGAAATATGGCTTTCTTAGAATATGAATCGACTAGCGTCGGTTGAATAAAGTCACAAAAAAGAATAAGTATCCTATCCCTTGGATTGATGAATTGTTCGACAAACTTTAGGGTTCTAATTTTTTTCTAAGATAGACCTTACATCTAGCTATCATCATCTCAGAGTCAGTGATTGTGACATTTCAAAAATGGCCTTCAGAACTCGGTATGGTCACTATAAATTTTTTGTTATGTCTTTTGGACTAACGAATGCCCCTACAGCTTTTATGGACTTGATGAATAGGGTTTTTAAGCAATAATTAGACATGTTTGTTATAGTCTTCATAGATGACACCCTTGTTTATTATCAAAGTGAATGTGAGCATGCAGATCACTTAATGTTGTCTTGCAGACGCTTAAAGATCAACAAGTATTCACTAAGTTCTAGCAAGTGTGAGTTCTTGTTGCAATCAGTAGCATTCCTTTGCCATATGATTTTTGGTGAAGGCATTAGAGTTGATCCTCAAAAGATCAAAGAAATGAGGAACTCACCTACACTTATCTCTCCATCAGATCTTTGGAATTTCTTGGGTTTAGATGGTCACTACAAATGGTTTATCGAATAATTTTCCTTTATTGTTTGTCCAATGACTAGACTAACTCAAAAAAAATTTAAATTCCAATGGTCTAATTCCTACGAGATGAGTTTGTAGGATTTAAAGACTTGACTCACCTCTACTCTTGTTTGAACTCTACCAAAGGGTTCAGATGGTTTGTGGTATATTGTGATGCTTACAGAGTTGGGCTTAGTTGTGTGTTGATGCAGAGGATAAGGTTATAGCATATACCTCTAGGAAACTCAAGCCTCATGAGAAAAACTACCCGACTTATGATCTTTAGGGGGGAGCAGTTGTGTTTGCCTTATAGATTTGAAGGCATTACCTTTATTGTCTTCATATTGGTGTGATACTGATCATAAGAGTCTTTAGTATGTGTTAAGTAAAAAGGATCTGAATCTTCATCAGAGAGGGTGGCTTGACTTATTGAAAGATTATAATATGAGTGTCTTGTACCATCTAAGTAAGGCTAATTTTGTGGCCAACGCCCTTAGCAGATTGTCTATGGAGAGTGTTGCTCACGTAGGGGATGGTAAGAAAAAATTAGTTCATGAGGTTCATTAGCTTGCTAGGTTGGGAGTTTGGTTGGTTGATTCAACCAAAGGTAGTGTTTGGGTTCATAATGGGTCAGAATCTTCTTTGGTTGCTAAAGTGAAGGGAAAGAAAGATAGAGATCCTATTTTTTCAAAGGTTGAAAGAGGCAGTTCAAAATCAGAAGGTTGAGGTTTACTTCTAGGGGGAAGATGGTGTTCTTCACTGTCAGGGCATATCATGTGTTCTGAATGTGGATGACTTAATATAGGGAATATTAATAGAAGCTCACAGTTCTCAATAATCTACTCACCCAGGAGCCACTAAGATGTACCATGACTTGCGGGAGCTCTATAGGTGAAATAGCATAAAGAAGGATATCGTAAAATTTGTGGTTAAATGTCAAAATTTTTAGCAAGGTAAGGCTAAGCACTAGAGACCTAGTGGTACGCTTCAAAAATTCAGTGTTCATACTTGGAAGTGGGAGGTAGTGAATATGGACTTCATTACAGGGTTGCCTCATACTCAATAACATGATTCTATTTGGGTTATCATGGACCGAATAACTAAGTCGGCTCATTTCTTGACAGTTAACACTTCAAACTCAGTCAAAGATTATGATAAGCTCTATCTTAGGGAATTGGTGAAGTTGCATGAAGTCCCTTTGGCCATTATCTAAATATAGGTAGCCAGTTCACCTCTTTATTTTGAAAGACTTTTCAGAAAATTCTTGGTACCCAATTTTATCTTAGTACAACTTTTCACCTATAGATAGATGGTCAGGATGAGAGGACCATTCAGACCTTAGAAGATATGTTGAATTCCTGTGTGATTGATTTCAAGGGTAGTTAGGATGATCACTTTCCCTTGATTGAGTTTGCGTATAATAGTGGCTATCACTCCAATATTCAGATGGCCTCATTTGAAGCACTGTATGGTAGGAGGTATAGATCTCCAATTGGTTGGTTTGATGTTGATAAGGCTTCCTTGATAGGGCCAGATGCAATAGATAAGGCGATGAAAAAAGCTTAGATTATTAGAGAAAGGATTAAAACTTCTCAAAGTCGTCAGAAATTCCATGCAGATGTGAGGAGAAGGGAGCTTGAGTTTGATATTTGTGATTTTGTCCACTTGAAAATTTCACCCATGAAAAGGGTGGAGAGGTTTGGTAAGAAATGAAAGCTCAGTCCCTATTATGTCGATCCTTACAAGATTTTAATTTGATATGGTAAGGTAGCCTATAAGTTGGAATTGCATGCAGCATTAGCATTAGTACATCCAGTTTTCCATGTTTCCTTCTTGAAGAAATGCATTGGTGATCCGGCCTCAGTAGTCACTTTAGAAAGGATTGGCATGGAGAATAGCATCTCTTATGAAAAGGTCCTAATTGTGATCCTTGATTAGCAAATTCGTAGGATGAGGAATAAATAGGTTGCTTTAGAAAAGGTTCCATGGACAAATCAGTTAGTTGAGGGAGCTACTTGGGAAGCAGAGGTAGATATGCTTGCCAAGTACCCCCATCATTTTTCTTCAAACTTAGTCCCAACTTGAGGTAATAGTTCCTTTAATTAATTAGTTAGTACTTTCATTTGGATATCAGATTACTCAACTATTATCATATCATAGCATGAATTCATGAATTCAGTTCAGTCAATGCATCAGTCATAGAATCAAATATCAGTTCATGGTTCAGCTCGTAAGTATTTGGTGTAAAAATCTCAACTTTTCCCCTAGTACTTCAACTTCGTTAGTTTCATTCGGGGACAAATGATTCCAAGAGGGAGATATTGTAATACCCCAAGTTTTTAATCTCTAGACCCACCCAAAGATAGGCCATTAAATTAGCTTTCCAATGCCATTAGTCTTGCCTTAATCTAATATCGTAGTAAAAAGTTGTAAACTACAAGTGGCAAAGGCTCTAGCAACGACTCATTGTTAGATACAACGATTCATATCCTAGACTCATTGTGATGGTAGTGAGGGACCAGGGATTTTAGTTCAATGGAAAAGAGTCCTACATACAACACCTTGTTAGAATAAATGAGTCATTATGTGTGGACCCATTACCACAATGGTAAGGAACTAAGAACTTAGCCCCTTGGAAATGACCCTTATGATAGCGCTAGATTTAGTTCATTTTTGTTTGGTTTGTTAAATAAATAACATGCGAATGCAAATGAAAATATTTCTGCCTTTTCTTTTGAACGAGGAGTGAATCTAGTGACGTTGTTGATAGTAATTATGTGTACTCATTGCTGAAAACTTCCTTATTTTCGAATGTCTTCTGAAGACTTTCGTACAAGACTTCCTTGATGTTGAGAGATTACTAATAATGACTTTTGAAAACTCTCTCTAGCAAGAATTTCTACCGATGGTGTAGACTTTTGCATGGCGGATATCTTATCATCAGCTAAAATTCTTGATGTGGCGAAAGTTTTGGGAAGGCATGAATAGGAATCTCTCAATATCACTTGATATTGAGAGATTACTGTTGATGCCTTCTGAAGACTTGCACAGAGGCAAGCATATCTGGCGATGGTGTAGACTTTTGCATGGCGGATATCTTGTCATCTATATTAGAGAAGAACGATTAGTAGAAAGGTTGAGATATTGAGCTTGTTTAATTTGTGCACTAACTCGGGGAAAGTTTTTTGATAGGGTAATAAGCCTGGAGTTACGTAACATTTGATAGGCTTGGTAGAGTCGGTTTAGATCAAACGTTACGTAACTCCTTGCTTATTAATTTATCAAATTCCCTAAAGGTTTGTTGAGCAAGAGGCATTGAGAAAGGCTCGATAAAAGTGAGTTGGTCAACGGTTGGGACCATATCTTGAGTGTGTATCAACACATTTTGACCTAAAAACATACACAGCGACCCTACATGTATCCTTTAAGGCTTCTTAAGAAAGTGTTTTGAAGGGCTTCTAGAATGCCACAACTTCGAAGATGGTGTTCCTGATCGAACTCATAAAAGAACAGGAACTCTATACCAAATTCAAAGACGGCAACGACAAGCTTGAATACCAAATCAGCAACCTAGAGGCAAAGTTGAAAATTATCGAAATTCGCATACTAAAGCAAGCCTCTGATCTTCTCCAAGATATATTGAAATCATGCTAAGGCTATAAAACACAATCAATTATAACCATATTACTAAGGAAGTAATAATACTCAATTTGCTTTTCAATATCATTTGTGGTTCCGATCAGTTCAACAACAGTGGACCTAATTAGAACCACAAACAAGAAGGCATGGGATACAATTTAAAATTCAAAAATTTCCGCATTCACTTAGATTCCTTACTTTAACTGCAGTTGCTGTTGGTGAAAGTTTTCTAGACTTACTATACATCATTTCAACCCTTGATGCCCGTAAGTCTGCTTTCTTGGTCTTCTATTATTTTCTATCTAGCTGATAATCCCAACCACACTACCTAGTGGAAGCTCCCTAGAAAAGTGACCATCTGCACTATTTTTCTCTTAGAGAAACAACAGACGAATTTTTCATTACTGGATATAATTTTATATTTGCACTTGATACAGATTTCTCATGTTTAAAGATAATTTCACTGGCCATATTCGCTAGAAGTTACTTTCTACCCAATGTATCCTCTTCAATTAGATCATAGATGATATAGTCTTTTACCAACCACCCATTTTCCTTCAAAGGCATTTTCCTACCACACCTTCTGGCGTATAATCATCACCCCGAGCAACCCAAACATATTAATTTAGGTCAGGACGATAACTATATTGGTTTTTCATTCTTGTTAGATGCAGTGCTAGACTTCAAAGGCCTTTTTAGAGTCCAATGCACCCTAAAAGTTAGTCCAATCTCTATTGAATCTCTTTACAATGACACCAAACCTAGATCCTTTCACAATGCTTGACACATAAACATGAGCAACAACAGACATTAAATCTTAATAGGGTATCAAAACCATATTCATGGTCCCTCAGCCTTATCAGTTTGGACCTATAAAACTTAACTGTAAAATTACAGATATCTTGTTTGAATAATCTATGGCTAATCATTAAAAATAGCATTCATAAAATCAGTGTACTCTATGTATGTTTCCATGATAACATTATCAGTAATACATACCTCCTACATATGAAGTAGTTCCATCTACATACAGTATATTCCTCTGAACCAATCTTCACTTCAGCCTTTTGTGATGGTCAAGTAAAATTTGATCAACTTTTAGTTCCTCATATCTATAAAGAAGAGGAAAAAATTGATATTACAAAAAGAACATTATCCATCTATTGTAATAGATGTAAAGTCTGTTGCATCAGATGTGGAGTCTTTTGCAACAGATATAGAGTCTGATGCAATAGATGTAGAGTCAGATTCAACAGATGTGGAGTCTGTTAGAATACATCAACAACAACAACTGGTGGTTTGATTTGTTCAAATAGTTGCTCCATTTGTTGCAACATCAACAACAGCATAAACTACAAAGAAATAAAAAATAAAAAAACATCAATAATAATATTTTTTCTAACACCAACAACAATATCATCAAGAACAAAGATGCAAAATCCTTTGTTCCAACACTATCAAAACACCACGCCACAGGTTCCAACAATCCCAACCCCACCAACAACATCAATAACAGCATCAATAACAAAGAAACAAACAAAATACATACAAAAAAATGATACTGCCAATAAGGCTTTTAAACTTCTCCCAACAGATAACTTTTTTTACATATTCTTATAAAAATTCTCGGTTCATTTATTCAATACTTAAAAGTTCCTTTAATTTTTTTAAATAAATAAGATATGGGTAAATAGTAATTAAATAAAAAACAGATGTAAACAACTTGCAAAGAAGAAGATGAGAATGAAATAACAATAGTGAACCATACCTTAATGTTAGAAGAGGATCAAAACAGCAATCTCAGTCAAGAAAAGATATGGATAGATTTAGATCCGAAAGGATCTTTATGAGAAAGAGAAGAGAAAAGAGAGAAAAAGGGTTATGATAATCCTAAAGAGGAGAGAAAGAAAAAGATGAGAGATGAATAAAATAATTTAGGGCTAAAGCTGAAGGAGAGATGAGATAAATTCTAGATATATTGTGTAAGTAGATATGGGTTTCAATAGTTATTAATTATTGTAATTAATATTCATTAATAATTTGAGGGGCACGAGGAAGACTAGTGACATTAAAAAGACAAGATAAAACTACTCAATGAACTCATTTTTGAGTTATCCAAGAAACTCTTCATTTTTTACCGCATTTTGTAGTACTACTTTTTCTACTTGGATAGAAACTTGCTTTAAAGTTAAAAGAAAAAAAGATTTCAAACATATATGTTAGCTGTAGCAATAGATAGCAATATCTGTTTAAAAATCTCAACAGCACAATCATCTGTTACAACAGATACAAAAATCTATTTAAAAATCCCAACAGCTCACATATGCAAATGTCCATTTGATAATTAATCTATTACAATAGATATCAATATCTATTTAAATGTCCCAATAGCTCAGTTATCTATGACAACAGATGCAAATGTCTATTAGATAATTAAATCAGATATATCATCTGTTACAACAAATATCACTATCTGTTTGAAAATTTTTAATAGCTCAGTCATATGTCACAACAGATGAAAATGTCTATTTGATAATTAAATCAAATATGTTATTTGTTGAAAAAAATATGAATATCTATTAGAAATTTTCAATAACTCAGTCATTTGTTCCAACAGATTTCATTGCAATTGTTTTAGGTGGAACTAGGGATGAATGAATGAGTTCATACAGCCAACTACAACTTCAGTTGAGTCTTTGCAATTACATGGTGTTGGTAATTCATTCATCCTGACCCGAGTCATCGATCGATCACTCTGAGTTGAAAAGATTCTTATTAACTTAATGTTAAACTAGTACCTAAATTGATTTGGATGGAACTAGGGATGAATGAGTTCTCATTAACTTAATATTAAGATAGAAACTTAATTGATTTAGGTGGAACTAGGGATGAATGAGTTCATAGGGTCAACAAAAACTTCAATTGAGTCTTTGCAATTGCATAGTGTTAGTATTATGTTCATCCCAAACCGAGTCATCGATCGATCACTCTGAGTTGAAATGAATTCTCATTAACTTAATGTTAAGACTAATAGTACCTAAATTAATTTAGGTGGAACTAGGGATGAATGATCTCATAGGGTCAACAATAACTTTAAGTGAGTCATTGCAATTGCATGGTGTTGGTATTGTATTTATCCCGACACGAGTCATCAATCGATCATTCTGAGTTGAAATGAGTTCTCTTTAACTTAATGTTAAGACTAATAGTACCTAAATTGATTTAGGTGGAACTAGGGATGAATGAGTTCATAGGGCCAACAATAACTTTAATTGAGTCGTTGTAATTACATGATGTTTGTATTACGTTCATCCTAACCCGAGTCGTTGATCGATCACTTTGGGTTGAAATGAGTTCTCATTAACTTAATATTAATATTAATAGTACCTAGATTTATTTAGGTGGAACTAAGGATGAATGAGTTCATAGGGTCAACAATAACTTCAATTGAGTCATTGCAATTTTATGGTGTTGGTATTATGTTCATCCCGACCCGAGTCGTTGATTGATCATTCTGAGTTGAAATAGTTTCTCATTAACTTAATGTTAAGATTAATAGTACCTAAATTGATTTAGGTGGAACTAGGGATGAATGAGTTCATAGGGTCAAGTACAACTTTAATTGAGTCGTTGCAATTGCATGGTGTTGGTATTGTGTTCATCCCGACTCGAGCGGTCGATCGTTCACTCTAAGTTGAAATAAGTTCTCATTAAATTAATGTTAAGATTAATAGTACCTAAATTGATTTAGGAGGAACTAGGGATGAATGAGCTCATAGGGTCAACTACAACTTTAATTAAGTCATTACAATTGCATGGTGTTGGTATTGTGTTTATCCCGATCGGAGTCATCGATCGATTACACTGAGTTGAAATGAGTTCTCATTAACTTAGTATTTTAAAAACTATATCTTTAAAAGTTTAGAAATTAATTAAGATCAATTTAGACCAAATTAATAATTTCAAAACTTGTTGTTCTTTTCCAAAATTATAAATCAACCCATACAAATCATCCATTTGTGGAAAAAACTTTTCCTCATTTCAAATCTCAAGTTCTCACTCTTTTCTCTCTCTCTCTCTCTCTCTCAATAATACAGAAAACAACTACTTAACATATTGCTCAACCCTTCAAAACAGATTGATTTTCTTCCAATTTACAACCACATAGTTGTTATTTTTGACTTCATTCTCGCTTATATCCATTGTTTTCTATGTCTTCAAAGGTAACAGAGTTCAAGAAGAGTTCTAAATTTGTTCTTTATTCTAAAAATTAGAGATTTTTAGTTAATGATGAAAAAGAAGACTTTTATTTGTATTATCTTCGAGAATGGTTAACAATTTTGTGTTTTGATGTTAAAAAAGTAGGAAGTACACGAGAAAACCCTAGTTTTTGTCACAGTGTTTTGTTGATTGTCGTGGTATTGTTAGATGTTGGTGGTGGATATTTTTAGTTGTGTCGGTATGTGTTTTTAGTGGTAGTGTCGGTGGTCTTGGTGTTTGTATTGGTGGTATTGGTGATAGTCTTAATGGCACTAGTGGTGGCATTGGTTGTGGTGTTGGTGGTCCATTTGTTGCAACAGGTGGATGATTCATTGGGAGATATTAAATAAGTCTTCAAACAGATTCCCCATCTGTTCCAATTGATGGGTTATCCGTTGCAAATTTTTTTTGTAATGTGGCATAGAATAATTTATTGAAATTTGTCTTACCTTTTTATAAAAAAATTATACAGACATAAAATTCAATGTATTTTTTGTTTTTCTATTGTTTGTAATTAAAAGATGTCTCCCAAAAGAAAAGAAACTGAAAGTGGATCAACTTCTGACCACCCAACAAAAATAGCTATAGTACAGATAGATTCGGAGAAACATTCTAAACAATCTCAGTCAGGACAAAATAAAGTTGAGGAAAGTGATAACTCCTCATCAATGGGGCGTGAATTAATATCAAAATCGCAGCATTATTCTATCAAAACCATTAGTATCGATATGTTTGGAGTTGCGATACCGATCGATAACCCTGATAAAGTAACTAGTGATCTTGTACTTAAATGTCAGTTGGAGAAATGTTTTGATTAATTTAGGAGTATTATGAAGAATGAAAACATAGAAGGACTTTTTAACAAGAGCTTCTTTTCATACTTTCTTGAGCTGCTTGAGGACTGCCTCTCCATTTCCCAATAAGCCTGGTATATAGTCTTCTCAAGTGTAGGATCAGGTACGCAAGGGATGATGAAGATCCAAAGAAGGGCAAAAAAATATAGATGAAATCTAGATCAACTACTGTGGCATGCCGGTTTGTTTTGGGTTGAAAGAGTTTACCATAGTGATGGTCTTGAGATGTGATCGTCCAAAAGAACCTCTCATCAAGGAAATACCCGACAAAAGGTCCAACAAATACAAGGGATAAAAGGATTAGTTTTTGGGCATTGTTGGATGTAGTAGGTACAAAACAAAGGATTTGATGGCAAATCTCGAGGATAAAGACATACCAAAGCACTACTATTTTATTGGAAAGAGACGTCAAAAAAGTTATAGAATATGATTTGTGGGCACTTGTTGATGACTTTTACTAATTCAACGATTATCCCTGGGATATGACAGCTACTACTTGACTGTCCAATATTTACTGACAAAGCTATCCACAAGGACGATCACATTATACGTCTTTCCTTGGTCTTTCATGATAAAATTAATCGCTATTTTTATTCATCCATTAATTTATATTGAATATAGTTATATTATGACTTTTTTTGCTTGCTTCTTGTATACATTTTTTAGGCCTGGGCATGTGAATCCATTCCTCTCCTCCAAAAGTAGTTCAAGGATTACCTGGATAAGTTTTCTTATCCAAGGATCCTTAGGTGGTTGACGGCTACAAAGGAAAGCAAAAAAATATTAAGGAGCAGGAGGCTGATCTATTTAACCCTCTGAATGATGCAATACGTCTTCTTTCAACTAAAATAACTTGCCTTAAAGAAAGATGTTGAAATAGATATTCCATTTATTGTGATAGATGGGTCATCTGTTGTAATAGATTACCCGTAAACTGCAACTTCTGTAACATATGGATAATCTGTTATGATATACAATCCATATTTCGCAACAAATTAACCATCTGTTGCTCTGGTTCTCTGAACCAGACTCAATAGATTACCCATCTACTTCAAATTATGCAATAGATGGGTAATTTGATGCAACATATTATCAATATATTACACTATACAGATCAATTATTATGACAGCTAGATCATCTGTTGCATAAGTTGGTTGTGTTAACATATAACCCAACTGACTGCAAATTATTATTATATGATTTAAATGCCTTCTGTCTTTTTTATAGGTTGTACATCCTTGGATCGTGCCTAATGTTGATGAGCTGGGAATGACTTCTTTTCTTACTCTAGGTCTTATCGATACAAAAAAAGACCCAATGTTGGAGTTAATAATGGAGGAATTGGCTGGAGCAAAAGCTATAAGAAGAGCAGTTAGGTAAGGTTAGCCTAATGTTGAAGCTCTTAATGACCAACCTCAAACTACAACAGATCCGGGTGCTTCTTCGGGGGGTGTTACTGGTGGAGTTGTTGATGATGGTGGCAACCATCCTAATGTTGTTTCTGCTGTCAGTCGTGATTATAAGTATATTCGTGCTCAACAAAAAATAATTACGTTTGAAAATACCCCATGCATAGGTTCCTCTCACCCCTACACCGATCCTTCCTACCCTTATAGTGGTCCATCTCACCCCTCATCACCCTCATGTTCTTATTGCAAATGCAAAGTGTGCAAGAAAAGAGAGGCTAAACTCCATGAAAAATAAGAGGCTATTGCTGAAGCTGCCAAGGTGTTGAAATCTAGGAGGGGTGTCATGCTATCTAATAAGGTGAGGAAGTCATACACTCTTACAGTGGCAGTTAGGAGGAAGAGAAGATACATTAGATAAATTCTCTCTATTTTGAAAACAGTAAAAATTGCAACTCCTCCCGCTCTAAGAGTTGTTGAAGTTCAAGGGCCACTGAAAAAAGTGGACATATACACGGCACTTGGCAATAAGGAGAAGAAGGAACTAGAAGAAATCATGAATTATAAGACGAAAGTTCAAAAAGAATACACCATGCATTTATTTACCACCAAAGACTTCACGAATATGGAAAATATGCGTGAGTGGTATGAGGAAAATGTAGATTTACTTTTGCTAACCTAGCCTTCCAATCTACTCCATAAAGAAAAATTTATGCAGTAGATGTGTAATCTATTACAACATCTTGGTATTCTATTTCAATATAATACACATCTGTTGCATAAGTTTTGTTAGTTGGGTAATTTGTGAACTGATTCAGAGAACCCTTTGCAACAGATTTTTTGCACTGTGTTTTTCTTCTTTACAATTACCAACCAATTTAAAAATTATCTTATTATACCACAGTACGTTGATGAAATTCTTTGCCTCAAGAGAGGAAGGCAATTAGCGTATCCAGATGCTTACGATACTGGCGATTAGATAATGGACCTCAACTTCTACAATAATTTCAAGGATAGGTACGACAATCTCTGTAATCTAGCTTGTCCCGGTGGCTGTAGAATTGATAAGTTAGTTTCTATATTCCAATGGGATGAAGACGTGATTAGTTATGTTGGAGGAAAGAGGTCATATCCACACGGC
This sequence comes from Capsicum annuum, assembly GCF_002878395.1. Lineage (NCBI taxonomy): Eukaryota > Viridiplantae > Streptophyta > Magnoliopsida > Solanales > Solanaceae > Capsicum > Capsicum annuum. Next base: position 117,297,920 of record NC_061114.1, read on the forward strand.
AAGAGCTGGACCAAGGCAAAGAGAATCCTTGAAGTCATGAAGGTGGAAGTCAAATATTTTCTCACTGTTGAGATACTACTCTACGAGGAAAAGATTAAATTTTATGACTGCAACTTACCTATCTTCAATGAGGACACATTTTTAACCCACATGCAGCCACTCTTGAAGTTTTTTCCCAAGTTGTTGATGCAGAGTAAGCTGATGGATCATTTGCCGGCGGAAATCTTGATGAAGGAATCATGGTATGTTAAAGCTTAAATAAGAACATCTAGCTCCAAAGAAATAAAATCGGTGTTGCGTGCGAGCCGTACTCACTTGAATACATCGAGTGTTTGCTGACCGACACATAAATGACTGGTATGTGCGACGAAGTTGTGGGAAAGATGCAAGAGGTCTGGGCTTATGGGGTACTAACTAAATGGTTAGATCCCATGTATAAAGAATAATATTTACAAAAATAGAGATGAACACAATAATAATTTCTTATTTCAAGCCACTTCACTTTACATATAGTGGCAATATTTTTTAGGTCTGGCGAAAGTTGAATTTTTTATAATGCAACAAATTGTATATCTGTTGTGACAGATATAGTACCTGTTATGACAGATTGATTATTTGTTGGAATTGGTTGGTCATCTGTTGCATTAAATGCAGATGTTCTCAATTTTTCTACCACAACAGATATACATTTTGTCGCAACATATAATCTATTTGTTGCAACTGATAGGTAATCTGTTGAATCAAATCAAAAAGTAGGAAGACATGTCATATTTGTTGCAACATATGTTTAAATCTATTTGATAAGATATGTCATCTGTTGCAGCAGATGTATTATTTGTTGCGAGTTATGAATCTAGTATTCCATTTCAATTAACATGTTCAAAACTAAGGATTGAATTATTCATAAACAACATAAATAAATAAACAAGTAAATGAAATGTAAAAAAATTATTATGGATACAAATGATCTACTCTACAAATAAATAAACAAGTTAAACCAAGAAGGATAGGTTATTACATTAACGGACTCAAGCTATAAAGATCTACTCAATATGGACAAGTTGTTCTTCATTCGGTGCTACGAAATTTGGCTTTGGTCATCATGGATCTTTAATGTAGCTTGAATATGCTTCTGAGCTTTTAAAGAGTAGCATATATATTTTGGAGTAATCCAGAATCAAGTCCATCATTTGGTACTTGTAATCCATCACTCAAATACTCAGTGTAGACTGCCACAAAAACACCGCAATCCCTGCATTTTAAAAAAATAGATAATCCATATCTTGCAGTTCATACAAGTGTTGTAAAATTTATGAAATAAAAATAAATCATGACACATAAACTTATAGGCTACCAATGGTTTTTTGAGCAATTCCTTCAAAATATTGTACATCAAACCAATTTTATCCTGGAATGCTTCAATCATCGACAATCAGTACAAATATTTTGGTCCAACATGTCACTCATATCAAGGTAAGTCGGCAATATTTTGGATAGCTTTTGTATCTCAGATGACGGCCCAAACGTCTTCTTCGCGACATAAAGTCATAAACTCGGATGCGCCTCTCTTTTAGAATGATGACAGCCAACACCCAAAGGAATTCTCACCACAATTGATTGGGATGTGCACTTCTTCGACCAAATGCCAAGTTAAGCCAGCTGGAATGCTAAAACCTTTGATGATGTTGATTAAGCATTCCTCATTTTGGAAAACTTTTGATTGTTGTTGACAATACCTATCGTAGGCATTATTGATGTAAACTTCGTACAAATAATTGCCTTTCGCGTATCTATATTGTTCTGGTGTTTGTAACTTGGCCTTATTTTGGAGGTAGTAAAAAATGACATCGATGTGTTGTATTTATTATCAAATATTTTGGATGATGTGATAAAATTAATATGCAGATGCAATTAAATATAGTATTAATTAATAGTAATATGTATGACATTTAAACCTCATTATTCCATCAAGTTTGGGGCTGTGATGTCAAATAGAACCAATTCTTCATTGCGAGATATGCAACAACAAAGTCAAACATATCAAAACTAAGACTCAATTCGTTCACTTTGTAGTGTTCGTCGTTTTGTTGTCTATATTATGATTTATATGTGTTAATGTCATATTATTACAACAAGAATTATATAAACCAATATCTTTAAAACTGATTTATATACCTGCCGGCATGATGCTTTAACATTCCATCGGAAATCCATTTTGAATAGTCGTTGATCAACTGTGTTAGTTTTTTTTGGAGCCTCGTTCGAGATGTTGAACCCTTCAAATGGGTATTTCTTCCATTCTCTCGAACTGACTGGCTCCACTTTTTCTTCTTCTTTAGAAGCAGTTGATGGATTATCAACTATGATATTATGCTCTTCAGCAGTAACTTATACTGTGACATCCACCTGGAAAGCCAAAATTGTCAATGCTAATTACAGATATACAATAAATTGTCCAACTATTGTAAAAAAATGAGTCTTATGTTACAACAGATGAATAGATGACCCATCTGTTGCAACATAAGACTCATTTGTTGCAACAGATAACACATATGATGCAATCGGTTAGACAACAGCTGCAACAGATGTATATATTTGTTTGATAATTTTCAGCAGATGTATCATCCGTTGAAACTGATATGTTCTTGTTTATTTGTTTGAACAGATGATGTACATTCACCTTCTTCATCTTATACTACTCTTCTATGTCCCTTGCACACTGAACAATAGTGCAAGACAAAGATAGAGGTATTGCCATTTTGCTTTTTTCGATGCTTGATGATGCCTTGGAAATATCTTTCATTCTCCTCTTAGCCACCTTGATCTCTAGAGGAGTGTATGGATATGAAATCCTCTTTGATGGAATGACACCCTTTTTAGATGTCATTTCCTTTACAGAAGCAGTTAGTACATTAATAGCATTAATCACACCACCATGTTTTACCTTGCAGTCTTGACATTTTCATGCAGAACATTCACTAGATGTGGCGAAATCTTGATAAAAATCTGTACAACCAGTATGATCATAATCATAATAGCTTGTTGTTTCAAAAACTATAAGAGGAGCATCATTAGCCCCAACAACAGCACTACTACCACTACTATCATCAATAACAATAATCCCACCCTCCAAAATTATTTTTCTTATGATGGTTGTTTCTCCAAACAATTCCATTTTTATTCCATCAACAACCTTAGGGTCCAATAAAGTTTGCACAGACCGTAAAGTAAGAAAAAAAATGGCATCTTCAACTCTCGGTTGGTCGGAACAAGCCACGGATGGACAATCTAAAATAAATCAGTACATATATTAGAATAATGATGAAATCATTTAAAATAATCATTAATTAAAATAAAAACTTATTAGAATTGGACTTGTTGCTTCCTTTGGGGGATTCAAAAGATCAAAAAAACTTATATTTTTATCAGTTTTGGTCGACAACCATCTCAGAATTGTTGTCTCAAATAAGGAATCGCTTCAAATGTCCAAGCCTATACCAAATGCCAATAAATTAAAAGCATTATTAAATAAAAAAATAAATCATATCATGATAAAAGATATATTTACCATGAAGGCCTATGGAAAGTCATATAAGTTGACTGCCTTTAGCGTTAACGGAGTTAATAAATATTTGACAGTAATTTTAAAGATTTCATAACCCCAAGGATAGTTGTTAAATGCCTCAATATCCTCTAAGAGATTTATTAAATTGAGGCTTATGTTGTTGTTAACGTCTCTCGCCCAAAGAATATTATGTACAAACCAAACCAAGCACTATGATTTCTTGTGCTTCTTTGAGAGTCCTTTACCTTTCAACGCTTCTATCAAAATTTTTTTTGAAGCTTGGACCAACAATGGACACTAGGTCATCACGATCACTCGACTTGACTTTACCTTTTTGGGGTGTGCGGGGTGCTTTTTTGGGTTTAGAGTAGTTATAACTTGAGAAAGAGAAGGAGGATAACATTTTAGTCCAGTAACTATGGCAAACTCCTTTAAACCAAAATAAACAGTTATGCTATAGTAATTTATCTACACCTCATCCATCTTATCTTTGTTTTCATATATAAACCTACGCTTGAGAAAATCGTATACCATTTTTATCTGGAAATGAGCATTATTGTCCTCTGGAAAATCAAGATATTGCCCAAAGCAGCTTTCCCTGAAATAAGCATCCAATTTTTGTTCTTGAAGTATTTTTCTGAAGGCGTCGAAAGATTTTCCCATGGATGACTTAACCACGAAATCACCCGTTAAATCTATGGCACCATCGTAGTGTATTCTTATAGGATAATTTTCAATGTTGAAGGTTTTAACCAACTCTTCAACGGAAGGGCTATTAGCATTTGGATCATCTCTTTTGAAATATTCCTCCTCTCCGTGTTCATTATCTTCTGCTCCTGATTGAGATAACATTTGTAAATCAATCTCATAGAGTGGTGGATGTAGCCAAGCTACTGCACTTGTTCCTTTACTTGGACTTGATTCAGTTTCTTTTCATTTGGAACCCATATTATCTTAAATCAACAGGAACATAAAATAGATTATAATTGATTAATACATCATTAAAAAAGGATAATAGTAAATCTAACATGCACAACGGTAAAATAACAGTTCCAACAGACCACACATTTGTTGCACTAGGAATATTATCTGTTGCAATATATAACCGACTTGTTGCAACGGATGAGTAAATTATAGAAAACAATAAAAACAGATCACTAATATATTGCACCAGGTATTTTATCTGATGCAATATATAACCAATCATTCCAATGGATGAGTAAAGTATTGGAAACCATAAAAATATATCACTAATCTATTACACCAGGTAGTTCATCTGTTATAATATATAACTAACCTATTGCAATGGATGAGTAATCCATTGAAAACAATAAAACAGATCACTCATCTGTTACATCAGGAAGGTTATCTATTGCAACATATAACCAATATGTTGCAAGGATGATTAATCCATTGGAAACAGTAAAAATAAATCACTAATATGTTGCACCAGGTAGTTTATCAATTGCAACATATAACCAGCATATTTTAATAGATGAGTAATCTATTGGAAATCATAAAACAGATCACAAATTTGTTGCACCAGGTAGTTTATCTGTTACAACATATAACCAACCTATTATAATGGATGAGTAATCGTTGGAAACAGTAAAAATAGATCACTCATCTAGTGCATCAGGAAGGTTATTTTTTGCAGCATATAACTAACCTATTGCAAGGATGAGTAATCCATTGAAAATAGTAAAAATAAATCATTAATCTATTGTACTAGGTCTTTTATCTAATGCAACATATAACCAACTGTTGCAACAGATGAGTAAACCATTGGAAATAATAAAAATAGATTACTAATCTATTGCACCAGGTAGTTTATTTGTTGCAATATATAACTAACCTATTGTAATAGATGAGTAATTCATTGGAAATAGTAAAAATAGATCACTCATCCGTTGCACCAGAAAGTTTATCTGTTGCAACATATAGCCAATCTATTGCAAGGATGAGTAATCTATTAGAAATAGTAAAAATAGATCACTAATCTATTGCACTAGGTAGTTTATTTATTGAAACATATAACCAACCTATTGCAATGGATGATTAATTCATTGGAAATCATAAAAAACAGATCACAAATATGTTGCATGAGGTAGTTTATGTATTGCAACATATAACCAACCTGTTCTAACGGATGAGTAATCCGTTAGAAACCATAAAATAGATCACAAATCTGTTGCACCAGGTAATTTATGTATTATAACATATAACCAACCTATTGCAATGGATGATTAATCCATTGGAAACAGTAAAAACAGACAAATCATTTGTTGTACCAAAAAGGTTATCTATTGCAACATATAACCACCTATTGTAAGGATGTGTAATCCATTTGAAAAAAGTAAAAACAGATCACTAATCTGTTGCACTAGGTCTTTTATCAGATGCAATATATAACCAACTATTGCAATGGATGAGTAAACCATTGAAAACCATAAAAACAGATCACTAATCTATTATACCAGGCAGTTTATCTGTTGCAACATATAACCAACCTGTTGCAATGGGTGAGTAATTTATTAAAAACAGTAAAAATAGATCACTCATCTGTTGCACCAGAAAGGTTATTTGTTGCAACATATAACCAACCTATTTCAAGGATGTGTAATCCATTGGAAACAGTAAATACAGATCACTAATTTGTTGTATCAGGTAGTTTATCTAATGCAACATATAACCAACCATTGCAACGGATGAGTAAATCATATGAAACCATAAAAATTAATCACTAATCTATTGCACCAGGTAGTTTATCTATTAAAATATATAGCCAACCTATTGCAATGGATGAGTAATTCATTGGAGATAGTAAAATAGATCACTGATCTATTGAAATATATCACTTATCTATTGCAAAATGAGTTATCTATTGGATTAATATTGTTTAGATTTCTTTTAAATAGAAGAGTCATCTATCACAATAGATAAATGATCTATTAGATTGTTCATCTATTACATTAGATTTTCATAGTTGCATCAGATTTTCATTTATTGCATTAGATTTTTTCATCTATTACATTAGATGTTTTCATCTATCACATTAGATGTTTTATCTGTTGCAATACCATTTTTATAAAGAAAAACACTAAATCAACCCAGCAATACCAACACATCACATACACACTAAGAACATCAACTGTGGTAAAAAAATCACCAACAAATCTAAATCAACACTTTGACAACAAGAAGAATAAGAAATGCTAGAAATTAGGGTTTTAATCAATCCATATTTCAAATTTAAGCTAGAAATATTAAAATTGTTAACCAATACTAGAAGAGTAGTTGGCTCAAGTTCCTCTGTCTCTTCATAATTTTTTACCTGTGAAATACAAAGAACTCAAAGTCATTGTCACCAGAGAAGTCTTCACGTCGACTGGTGGTTGAAAGTCGAAAGGAAACTTGCTCAACTATTTGTCTGCCAGAGGTTAAAGTTGTAGGGGATTAAAAGGAGAATTTTGTAGGACTGTTAGTTGGGAGATAGTTGAGATAAGCTGTCGAGAGAGAGAGAGAGGCGAGAGATAGTTGATTTGGATTGAAGGGGCTGTGGGTTGATTTGTATTTTTAAAAAGATTAGAAAGTTTTGAAAATATTAATCAAGTCCACAATTAACTTAATAAAATTTTTTCTAATGATGTTTGACCCTTTAAGTTGGTCAATGTCACCAATCCTTCATTCAAGACTTAAAAGACACCTTTCCTTCAATTTTCTTGTTAAACTAGTATATAGATATATACTAAAATTACTAATATTCTTGCTTAATATTTAAAACTTAGAGAACATCATAATTTAATGGGAAAAAATATTCACTGACGCATTTCTTGCAACATAATATATACAAAGTCTTCAGTATTAATATATTCCAAACAAATGTGGTACTACTATATCAAGAGAATCTCTTTTTATCACCTGCAAGTATTTAGTTTAAGGGAATCTACAAGCAGTTAGATACAGAGATTTTAAATTTTTGGTGCTCATCTGCTATTAATGATATATGATTGTCATTAATCACACGAGGTTGCTCCGTACTCAGAGTATTAGTTTTAGTTCATTATAAAAAATATAGCCGAATTTTTAATTTCAATTTTTTAGGTCTGAATTTAATTTTGATAGGCAATCAAACTTTAAAAAAAAATTCTAAATTTCTATTATTCCATAAATAGAAGTCATTCACCTTGCCCTATTGAAAAACAAAAACAAATATCAAGAAATTCAAGGCATCTATATAATATTTTGAAATATATATTGGATAAACTCACACTTTGGGATGATGAATTAAGCAAGTGACTTAAGTCATTACTATCTTTTGATCCTCAGTCACGTAAGAAAATTGAATAAAGGTGTCTTTTAAGTCTTGAATGGAGGATTGGTGACATTGACCAACTTAAAGAGTCAAACACCATTAGGAAACTTCATTAAGTTAATTGTTGACTTGATTAATATTTTCAAAACTTTATAATCTTTTCAAAATACAAATCAACCCAACCCATACCCCCTTCAATCCAAATCAACTAGTCTCTCTTCTCTTTCTCAACAGCTTCTCTCAACTCTCTCTCGACCAATAGTTCTGCAAATTTCTCCTTTTAATACTCAGTGACTTCAACCTTCGATGATAAATAGTTGGGCTCGAGTTCCCCTCTTCAATAAAAATCAACTAGTCTCTCTCCTCTTTCTCTCGACAGCTTCTCTCAACTCTCTCCCAACCAATAGTTCAATAAATTTCTCTTTTTAATCTTCGGTTACTTCAACATCCGATGATAAATAGTTGGGATTCTAGTTCTTTTTTGACTTCAACCTTTAATCAACATGATAGCCTTTCTCTCCGGCCATAACAGCTTTAAATTCTTCAACCTTCAATCGATGTGACAGCCTTGCTCTCCGAACACAACAACTTTGAATTCATCATCGTTCCTTTTCTTCTTTCATAGTCAAAAATTTATGGCCTTTTAAGTTTTGAAGAAAATGAGAAACTTGAGCCAACTTTTCTTGTAGTATTGGTTAACAATTTCAATATTTTTTGCTTTAATTTAAAATGCAGTCTGAATAAAACCCTAATTTTTGGTATTTTTTATCTTATCTTTTTGAAGTGAATTATGATTTTTTGTTGTTTGTTACATTTTATTGTGGTTTGATTTTTGTTGTCTGTGTTTATACAGACAAAACAATGATTAGGGTTGATTTGTTCTATTCTTGTTCTTGGAAAAAATGGTGATATTGTTGTTTTTTTGTTGAACAAAATTGTGCTACTATTTTTTATTTTATTCAATAGACTATCCATCTGGTGCAATATATTAACCATCTGATATAATAAATTTATCATATGATATAATAAATCAACCATCTGATACACCAGAGAAACCATTAAATTAAAATTTTGATGCAACAGATAAATCATCTGATCCAACAAGTTTAGCATATGATGTAAAAATTTAACTATCTGATGCAACAGATTAATCATATATTGCAACAGATTAAGCATCAAATAAAAAATCTAATGCAATTAATTAACAATCTGATGCAATAGAAGAACTATCGGATTAATAATCTGATGCAATAGATGAACCTCTTGTTGGATAAAATCCTATCAACTCTTTCAACAGGACATGTCCAAGACTTAATTTTTCCAACTGATCATTCATCTGTCATGATAGAAGACCATTATTTGGAAGAAATCTAAATAATATTAACCATTGATAACCGTTCCAATAGATCACTCATGTGTTTAATAGATGTGTGACCTATTGTACAGACCATTCATCTTTCTCAACAGATAACTAATATACTTTGTATTATCGCAATAGATTACTAAGTCGTTGTTGTAGGTTAGTTAACTATTTCAATAGATAACTCATATATTGCAATAGATGTGTGATCTATTTCACAGACCATTCATCTTTCTGAGAAGATGAGTGATATATTTTGTATGATCGCAATAGATTACTCAGCCATTGTTATAGGTTATTTAACTTTTCCAATATATCACTCATATATTGCAACAAATGATGTTCTAATAGATGTGTAATCTGTTGCACAAACCATTCATTTTTCTCAATTGATGAGTAATATATTTTGTATTGTTGCAACAGATTACTCATTCATTGCAATAGGTTATTTAACTGTTCTAATAGATCATTCATATATTGAAATAATGTGTGATCTGTTGCACATACCATTTATCTATCTTAAAATATGAGTGATATGCTTTGTATTATTGCAACAAATTACTCATCTACTGTAACAGGTTTATTATATGCTGTAATACATATACTACTTGGTGCAACAGAGAAGTGATCTGTTAGAACTGTTATTTTACTGTTTTGCTTGTTTGATTTACTGTTATCCATTTTTAATGATGCATTAATCAACTATAATATATTTTTTTATGTTCCTATTAATTTTAGATAATATGGATTCCGAAAGAACAAAAATCGAATCTAGTTCAAGTAAAGGAACAAGTAAAGCAGTTAGGCTACATCCATCACTCTATGAGCTTGCTTTACAAGAATTATCTCAATTAGAAGAAGAATATGATGAACATGGGAAGGAAGTATTTTTCAAAAAAGATAATCCAAATACTAATAGCCCTTCCACCAAAGAGTTGGTCAAAACCTTTAGCATTGATCATTATCCTATAAGAATACAGTGTATAGTGTTACAAATTTAATGGGTGATTTCATGGTAAAGTTGTCCATGGGAAAATCTTTTGACGCCTTCAGAAAAATACTTCGAGAATAAAAGTTGGATGCTTATTTTAGGGCCAACTGCTTTGGGAAATATCTAGATTTGCCAGAGGACAACAATGCTCCTTTCCAAATAAAAATGGTATAAGAACTTCTCAAACGTAGGTTTATGCATGAAAATAAAGATAAGATGGATGAGGTGTAGATAAATTACTGTGGCATGCCTATTTGTTTTAGTTGGAAGGAGTTTACCATAGTTACTGGACTAAAATGTTATCCTCCTTCTCAAGTTATACCTATTCTAACCCAAAAAATCACCCCGCACACCCAAAAAGAAAAAGGTAAGTCGTGTGATCATGATGACCTAGTGTCCATTGTTGGTCCAAACTTCAAAAACAAAAATTTGATAGAAGCGTTGAAAGGTAAATAACTTTAAAAGAAGCACAAGCAGTCATCGTCCTTGGTTTGGTTTGTACATAATATTTTTTATGTGAGAGATGTTAACAACAACATAAGCATTGATTTAATAAAGCTCTCCGAGGATCTTGAGGCGTTTAACAACTATCCTTGGGGTTATGAAAGCTTCAAAATGACTGTCAAATATTTATTGACTCCGTTAGCACCAAAGACAGTCAACTTATTATCTTTCCATTGGCTTTCATGGTAAATGTTTCTTTCTTTTATTATGATATCATTCATTTTTTTACTCAATAATGGTTTTGATTTATTGACATCATTTTATTGGCTTGGGCATTTGAAGTCATTCCTTATTTGAGATAACAAGTGACTACCAGGAAGAAGTTTTCTGTCCAAGAATCTTGAGATGGTTGTCGGCCTAAACTGAAAAAAATGCAAAATTTCTTTATCTCATCAACCTCCCGAAAGATGCAGTAAGTATAATTATAATTAATTTTTTATTTTAATTAATGATTTTTTTGAATGATCTAATCATCATTCTAATATATGTAATGATTTATGTTAGATTGTGCATCCGTCACTAGTTTTGACCACTCGAGAGTTGAAAATGTCAGTTTTTCTTACTTTAGAGTCTGTGCAAACTTTATCGGATCCAAAGGTCATCGACAGAATGAAAATAAAATTATTTGGAGCAACAACCATTATAAGAAAAACAATTTTAGGGGGTGGGCTTGTTGTTGTTGATAGTCTTAGTGGTAATGGAGTTGTTGGTGGTGGTAGTGGTGATGCTGTTGGTGCTAATAATGCTCTTCTTACAGTATATAAAATAAACCATTATGAGTATGATCATACTGGTTATACCGATTTTCTCTCCCAGCGAATGTTCTGCATGCAAATATTAAGACTGCAGGGCAAAACATGATGTAGTGATAAATGTTATTAATGCATTAATTGCTTTTGTAAAGGAATTGACATCTAAGAGGGGTGTCATTCCAACAAAGAGTACTTTATTTCCATCCACTCAACTAGAGATTAAGGCTAAGAGGAGAAAGAAAGTAATTTCCAAGGCATTATCAAGCATCCAGAAAAGCAAAATTGCAACTCCTCTGTCTATGTGTTGCACTGAGCAGTGTACAATGTCCAAAGGAGAGTAGAACGAGCTAAAGAAGGTGAATATATGTCTTCCAACTAACAAATAGATGTATTTTTGTTTCAACAGATGACACATCTGCTGAAAATTATCAAACAGATATATACATCTATTGCAACAGTTGACTAACTTATTGCACCAGATAAAGTATCTATTGCAAGATAAGTCGTCTATTTTAGCAAATCACATAGCTCTTCATACCGCTCTTATTTGAACCAACAGATGACCTATCTGCTTCAACAGATGAGTCATATATTGCAAAAGATGGTTTATCCATTGAAAATTATCATACAGGTCTTTCTTATGTAGAAATTTGTCTCAACAGTTGATTTATTATTGCAATAGAAATATAATCTATATAGGACAAGTTAAAATAGGAAGACCTGTTTGATTTGATAGAACAGATGAGTTATCCTTTTCCATTTTATTATATCTCTGTGATTAGCATTGACTAATTCTGACTTTTCAGGTGGATGTAGAAGCTACTGCTGAACAGCATTGACAATTTACTACTCTTTTTATGGAAATACGAAGAACATAAAGCGTAGAAATCATATGTAAGAAACAATAAAGATCCATGAGGAGCAAAGCCAAATTTCATAGCACCGGATGAAGAACAACTTATCCATATTGAGTAGATCCTTATAGCTTGAGTCTGTCAAAGTAATAACCTCACCCCTCCTTAGGAATCCTTGGCATCAATACTTAAATTGTTGATGTATTTATTGAGATCTGTACCCATAATAATTTTTTTACATTTTATTTATTCATTGATTTATTTCAGCTAATTTCATAAGGCTTCAATTTATTTTATTATGTCTATGAATTTTATTTTATTCTTAGATTTGAACTTATTAATTGAAATGGAATACTAGATTCAAATAATGCAACTGATAATGTATCTTTTGCAATAAACGACACATTTATTAGAAAATATCAAATAGATTTAGACATATGTTGCAACAGGTATGGAATCTATTAGATTTTATTAAACAGGTCTTTTCACTATTTCAACAGATAGACTTAGATAGAAACATCGACATAATGCAATAGATGACCAACCTATTGCAACGGATAAACTATATGTCATAACAGGTGGATTATTTGTTATAATGGATGGAGAATCTATTGCATTATAAAAATTCAGCTTTCATTGGACATAAAAAATTGCCTCTACATTTAAAAAAGTGAAAGTGAATTGAAATAAAAAAGGCAAAATCCATCGACAGTGTTCAGTTCAAACACCTAAAATAAAATAGGCATCACGTAGACAGTGTTCATTTTAAACATGTAAAATAAAATAGGCATCAAATATGTTAGGTTGGCATTCATTTTAAACATGTAAAATAAAATAGGCATCAAATATGTTAGGTTGGCACTTTTTGCTGACTTGGCGTCTTATTTGGCCCCCAATGGTCATTCCCCCCCCCCCCCCCCGTTGTCTTATATATTCATATTTTTCCTAAAATTTAACCCTAAATTCCCAAATCTTCTTCTTCATCTTCATCTTTTTTTATCTATCTAAATTTTTCAAATTATTTGCATTTTGTCTCTCTTTTTTTCATTTTTTCCAACTGAGCTTGACAATATCGAGTGCATCTTCCACTGTTTTTTGTGATAATGATTTTTCATATTGTAAGTACGGTCATGAAGCTCTATTAAAGACTTCTTGTACTCAACAAAATCCAGTTCGTAGGTTTTTTACTTGTAAGATTTCAAAGATAATATTTATTTTATTTAATTAGTTGATTAATTATTGACTTGTAATTATTTTAAAATTGTGCTCTTGTTTTTATAGAAATTGGGTGGATGTGATTACTTTGATTGGTATTAAGAACGACACCCTTCACAAGCAAATCATGTAATCTGAGGTTTGTTAAACAAACTTAAGGCTTCTGAAGAGAAACAAAATCGAGCAAGAAGATACTACATTATTTTCATTATTTCTACTAGTTTGGTGTTGCTGGGCACATGGATATTCAAGCCTAATTGCTGAAATTTTCATGGTAGTGTATTTGCTACTAGTTTGGTGTTGTCGAGCACACGAATATTCAATAGTAACTGTTGCAAAATATCAAACAGATTCAGGCATATATTGTAAAATTTAGTTCATTTATTGGAAATTATCAAATAGGTCTTCCCACTATTGCAACAGATTAGACTTACATTAGATAGAAATAACATCAGCATAATGCAACAGATGACCAACCTATTGCAATAGATAAACTATCTACCAGAACAGTTAGAATATATTTTACAACAGATTGACAATCTATTGCATTATAAAAAAATCAAATTTCATTAGAAAACAATTATTACCACTACATGTACATGTAATTTAAAGTAAAGTGAAGTGTGACTTGAAATAAGAAATTATTATTTCACAGGCTCTTCTATATACACAGGCTCTAAGCATCCTGTTAGAACCCCATAAGTCCAAACCTCTTTCAGGTTTGCCACAGCGTTGTCACACAAAAAGGTCCTTGGCTTAGCCATTTCTGTGTCAGTCAGCAAACATTCGATGTGTGCAAGAGCATGCGAGCCGCACGCGTAACTGGTATTATTTTTTGGAAGGTTCATGCCCTTGTTTCGACCTTCAAATCACATGATTTCTTTATCAACACTTTCTTTGTCAAATGATTCATCAATTTACTCTCCTTCAATAAGATGGGTAATAGTTTCATCATTGGTTGTACGTGGAGTAAAAGATAGACCTCATCGATGGCAGGTTTGTTGCAGTCATAAAATTTGATCTTTCCCTCCTTAAGTAGTATATCAATAGCTCGATAATGTATGTCACTCATGCTAATGACTATAAAAATCCTCTTTGCCTCTCTCAAGCTCTTGTCATGTGGATTTGGCCTCTCCCCTCTAACATATTTTATAATTTCTTCTTCATCCAAGTCCAACGAAGAAACTAATAAATCAAGTCCTGCACCATAGGCTAACGCATCAGTATTGGGTTGATTGTACTTATCATTAAGCTTCTTGTACAAGTCGAGGTCCATTATCCTATCGGCAGTGTCATAAGTTTCTAGGTACGTTAATTGCCTTTTTCTCATGAGGCAGAGAATTTTATCAATATGTTGTGATATAAGAATTCAATTTTTAAATAGGTTAGTAATTGTAAAGATGGTCCATCTATTGCATAAGGTTCTCTAAATCAATAATACAATGCAACTTATATAAAAGATGGATAATAAGTTACAACAGAACCACTACCAGTTGCACCAGAATACCCAGCTGTTGCAACAAATTTCACATCTATTGCTTAGCTTCTTCTTCATGGGGTAGATTAGAAGCCTAGGTTGGGAAAAGTAAACTTGTCTTATCATTGTACCACATATGCATATCTATCATAGTCTGGAACTTTTGGGGGGAAAGGGAGGCCTAGGGTAATCTGGTGTGCCTGGCTTGGCATTCTTAGCCTGTCACAGATCCCTCTTCTCTTTGGTACCAAGTTTCACGTATATGTCCACCTTCTTGAATGGCCCACAAATTTTAATATCTTTTGGAGAGGGAGGAGTTGCATTATTTTTTAATTTCCAATTGAAGAGTACGTCGCTAATTGCTCTATTCTTCCTTCTAACCAACACTTTAGGAGTGTATGGCTCCCTCACATTCTGGGATGGTATGACACCCCTTTTGGATTTGAATTCCTCAATATCTTTAGAGATAGCCTCTACTTTTTCAAAGATTTTATCTTGGTTGTCCTTGCACTCTTCGCATTCACAGTGAAAACACGAGGGTGAAAAGGGGTTAAAGGGACCTGTGTAAGGGTGAAAAGGGGTGTTTCCAAAAATATTTAATTTTTCTTAAGCATCAACATGCTCATCATCATTAGTGATAGCAGCATCAGCATACCTACCACCAACACCAACAACTCTACCAGAAGAAGCACCCGGATCTGCCTTAGTAGGTTGGTCATGAAGAGCCTCAACATTAGGCTGACATTGCCTAACTGCTCTTCTTATGGTTGTTTCTCCAGCCAATCCCTTCTTTATTAACTCCACCGGTGGGTCTGCTATAATATCAACATGACCTAAAGTAATATAATAAATCATCACCAACTCCTTCTTAGTAGGCACGATCCATGGATGCATAACCTAGAAAAAAAGGCAGATATATTTCAATCATATAATATAATAATTTGCATAGTTGTGTTACATTTTAACAGTCAACTTCTGTAAAAGATTAACAATATATTATATCAAATTACTCATCTATTACATAGTTTGTAGTAGATGGTTAAAATCCATTTGAGTCGGGTTTAGAGAACCAGAGCAACACATGGATAATATGATGCAAAATATCTGTCATCTGTTGCAACAGATTACCAATCTGTTACACCAGTTGCACAAAATGGGTAATCCATTGGGTTACATTTTATGCAATAGATAATCTATATATTGAAATAGATTAACGATATGTTACATCAGATTACACATCTATTGCATAATTTACAGTAGATGGTTAATCTATTAGGAGTCGGGTTCAGAGAACCAAAGCAACAGATAGGTAATTTGATGCAAGATATCAATCATCTGTCATAATAGATTATCCATCTTGAACTAGTTGGAAAAGGAAGGGTAATCTATCACAATAGATGTCCTATATGTTGTATCAAATATAATATCTTTTGCACCAAATATAACATTTGCTTAATATCTTTCATTGAGTAAAATTATTTTACTTGAAGAAGATGTACTGCATTATCTGGAGGGTTAAAGAGATCAGCCTCCTTAATTTTGGTGTTGTTCTTTATAGCCAACCACTTAAACATCTTTGGATGAGAAACCTCATCCGAGTAATCCATTACCTTCTTTCGGAAGAGAGGAATGGCTTCAAATGCCCAAGCCTAAGAAATATAAACTGGAAGCAATCAAAAAAAATTCATAATAAGTATATTCAATATAAAATAATGGATGAGTAAAAATAGTGATTAATTTTACCATGAAAGCCCAAGGAAAGTCGTATAATGTGATCATCCCTGAGAATAGCTTTGTCAGTAAATATTGGACAGTCAAGTAGAAGTTGTTATATCCTAAGGTATAATTGTTGAATTTATGAAAATCCTCAGCATGCGCCAATAAATAATCTTCTATGACCTTGTTGACATCTTTTGCAAATATAACTAAATGGGCAAACAAAACTAAACACAATTTCTCCATGTAGTGCTTTGGTATGGTTTTATCCTTGAGACCTGTCAACAAATCCGATGCTTTGTAGCCACATAGAGTAATGTCAAACAACCTATTTATTTTTTCCTTGCATTTTCTTTTCTTTGGATCTTTTGAGGAGTTTTCCCTTGGAAATAGGTGGTTCTTCTGGATGATGGAATCTTAATCCCGTCATTATGGCAAACTCTTGCAAGCCAAAATAAACCGGCATGCCACAGTAGTTGATCTAGATTTCATCCATATTTTTCCCCCCTCCTTTGAATCTTCATCATCTCCCACGTACTTGATCCTGTACTTAAGAAGACCATATACCATCCTCATATGGAAATGGGTAGGGGTGTCCTTAGGAAGCTTAAGAAAACATCTAAAGAAACTCTTCTTAAAAAGTCTGTCTATGTTTTTGTTCTTTATATTTTTCCTAAAATAAATAAATTTTCTCCCCATCTGACATTTAAGTACAATTTCACCAGTTAGTTCTTCTTCTGCTTTTGGGTCATTTATCGGCATCACAACTTGAAACTTGTCAATACTAAAGTTTTCACAGTATCATGCTGGGATGTCGATATTAATTCATGCCTCATTGGTGATCCATTATCATCATATTGATGATCATCCTCTTTCTCTTTCTCACTCTCTAATTCCTGCTCCTTATCATTTTTATTATTTTCATTACCATCTACAGACCCTTGTCCACCTCCCTCAATGTTGTTTTCATATCTCTCCTCAATTTTACTTTTCCCTGAGATTGTTCGGGAAGCTTCTCCGAATCCTTCTGTATTGTAGCCTTTTTTTTGTTGTCAGACGTTGATCCAATTTTACTTTCTTTTCTTTTGGGAGACATGTTTTACCTACAAAAAACAAAAAAACAAAAATTACATTACAATTGATGTATGCATAAATTTTAAAAAATATATTACAAACACCACCAATACAGACACACCAATAGCCACCACCACTACAAACACCACTAACCAATGCCACAAATACTATGGATACTGACACCACCAACAGCCACTACAAACACCACCAACCAATGCCACCAACAACCACCACCAGTGCCACCACAACAACCCCCACCACCAATACCACAAACACCATCCAATAATACCACGACAGTCAATGGAACACTACGACAAAATCTAGGATTTTTTGAATTCTTCCTATGATTTTACCATCAAAATTCAAAATTGTAAACCCATTCTCGAAGATAATACAACTACAAGTTTTCTTTATCATTATTAACTTAAAAGACCTTTTTTTAGAAAAAAATAACAAATAGAGAACTCTTCTCGAACTCTATTACCTACGAAAATAGAGAAAATGACTGATATAAGAAAGAATGAAGTCGAAAATAACACCTATTTGGTCAGAAATGAGAAGAAAATTGATCTGTTGGGAAGGGTAGAGCAATTTATTGAGTAGTTGTTGTCTGTACTGTATAATTGAGTGAGAAAGAGAAAAGAGCGAGAACTCAATATTTGAAATGATGAAACATTTTTCTCGTAAATGGATGATTTGTGTGGGTTGATTTGTATTTTGAAAAAGAATGACAAGTTTTGAAAAAGTTAATTTGGTTAGAATTGATCTTAATTATTTTTTAAAATTATAAAATATATGCATAATTTTTAACCCTCTCATCATGCAATTTCCAAAAGACTCAATTAAAATTGTAGTTGACCCTATGAACTCACCCAAAGTTATATAAAAACAAATATTCAACCTGTTGCATCATATTATGCATTTGTTGTAAATTATCAAACAAATTAAGTAATTTGTTGCGACAAATTACCTATCTATTATAAAATAAAATGGATTGTCACATATCGCAACAGACTACCCATCTGTTGTAAATTATCAAATAAGCACTGCCATATGTTGTAATTATCAAATAAGCTCTGCCATCTGTTGTAGTTGACCCTATGAGAACTCACCCCTAGTCCTAGATTAATCAATTAAGGTATTAGTTAAACATATGAGGTAGTAAGAATTAGTTTAGCTCAAGAGTGATTGATCGATGACTCTGATCGGGACAAATGCAATATTATCTCATTATGTAATTGCCAAAAGACTCAATTCAAGTTGTAGCTGATCTTATGAGAACTCACCCCTTATACTAGATTAATCAATTAAGGTATTAGTCTAACATATGAAATCAATTTAAATTGTATAAAAATAAATGTTTAACCTGTTGCAACAGATTAACCATCTATTATAAGTTATCAAACAAATTAAGTCATTTGTTGCAATAGATTACTCATCTGTTGTTCATTTTCAAAAAGATTATGTCATTTGTTGCGATAGATTATCCATTTGTTGTAAATTATCAAATTGATTAAGTCATATATCACAACAGATTACCCATATATTGTAAATTATCAAATAGGTGTTGCCATATATTATAGTTAACCCTATGAGAATGCACCCCTAGTCCTAGATTAACCAATTAAGGTATTTGTCTAACATATGTAGAAGAAAGAATTGGTTCAGCTTAAAGTGATCGATAGACGACTATGGTCGGGGGAATGCAATACCATCTCATCATGTAATTTCTAAAATACTCAATTGAAGTTGTAGTTGACCCTATGATAAATCACCCCTGGTCCTAGATTAATCAATTAAGGTACTAGTCCAATATATTAAATTAATTAAAATTGTATAAAAACAAATTTTCAACCTGTTGCAATAGATTAACCATCTGTTGTAAGTTATCAAACAGTTTAATTTATTTGTTATAATAGATTACTAATCTGTTGTACATTAATAAACATATTAAGTCCTTTGTTGTGACAGATTATCCATCTATTGTAAATTATCAAATGAATTAAATCATATGTTGCAACAGACTACCCATCTATTGTAAATTATTAAATAGGCACTGCAATCTATTGTAGTTGACCCTATGAGAATTCACCCCTAGTCCTAGATTAACCAATTAAGGTATTAGTTTAACATATGAGGTAGTAATAATTGGTTCAGCTCAGACTGATCGATTGACGACTCTGGTCAAGGAAATGCAATACCGTCTCATCATGTAATTTTCCAAAGACTTAATTAAAGTTGTAGTTAACACAATGAGAACTCACCCCTAGTCCTAGATTAATCAATTAAGGTATTACTCTAACATATGAGGAAATAAAAATCAGTTCAGCTCAGAGTGATCGATCGACGACTCTTGTCGGGAGAAATGCAATATCACCTCATCATTTAATTACCAAAAGACTCAATTGACGTTATAGTTAACCCAATGAGAACTCACCCATGATCCTAGATTAATCAATTAAGGTATTGGTCTAACATATGAAATCACCAAATGTTCAACCTGTTGCAACAGATTAACTATCTGTTGTAAGTTATCAAATAGATTAAATCATTTGTGTCAATATATTACTCATGTGTTCTAAATTATCAAAGAGATTAAATCATCTATTGTGAGAGATTACCCATCTATTGTAAATTATCAAATGGATTAATTTATATATCATAACAGATTACCCATCTATAGTAAATTATCAAATAGGCACTGCCATCTATTATAGATGACCCTATGATAAATCACCCTTAGTCCTAGATTAATCAATTAAGGTATTAGTCTAACATATGAGGTAGTAAGAATTGGTTCAGCTCAAAGTGATCGATCGATGACTCTAGTCGGGAGAAATAAAATACTGCCTCATCATACAATTGCCAAAAGACTCTATTAAAGTTGTAGTTTACCCTATGAGAACTCACCCCTAGTCCTAGATTAATCAATTGAGGTATTAGTCTAACATATAAATTAATAAGAATTACTTTATCTCAGAGTGATCGATCGACAACTATAGTCGGGAGAAACGCAATACCGTCCCATCATTAAATTACCAAAAGACTAAATTGAAATTATAGTTGACCTTATGAGAACTTACCCCTAGTACTAGATTAATCATTTAAGGTATTAGTCTAACATGTGAAATCAATTGAAATTGTATAAAAATAAATATACAATTTGTTGCAACAGATTAACCATCTGTTGTAAGTTATCAAATAAATTAAGTTATTTGTTGCAACAGATTACTCATCTATTGTAAATTATAAAATAGATTAAGTCATCTGTAGGGTCATATTGCCCATCTATTGTTAATTATCAAATGAATTAAGTCATATGTCACAATACATTACCCATCTACTGTAAATTATCAAATAGGAGTTGCCATCTATTGAAGTTGACCATATGAGAACTCACCCCTGGTCCTAGATTAACCAATTAAGGTTTTAGTCTAACATATAAAGTAGTATGAATTGGTTTAGCTCAGAGTGATTGATCGACGACTCTGGTCGAGAAAATGCAATATTTTCTCATCATGCAATATTCGAAAGACTCTATTGAATTTGTAGTTGACCTAATAAGAACTCACCCCTAGTCCTAGATTAATCAATTAAGGTATTAGTCTACCATATGAAATAAATTAAAATTGTATAAAAATAAATCTTCAACCTGTTTCAATAGATTAACCATCTATTGTAAGTTATCAAATATATTATGTCATTTGTTGCAACAGATTACTCATCTATTGTACATTTTCAAATAGATAAAGTCATTTGTTACGATAGATTACCCATTTATTGTAAATTATCAAATAGATTAAGTCATTCATCATAACAGATTACTCATATATTGTAAATTATCAAATAGGCGCTGCCATTTATTTTAGATGACCATATAAGGAACTCATCCCTGGACCTAGATTAACCAATTAGCATATTAGTTTAACATATAAGGTTGTAAAAATTAATTCAGCTCAGAGTGATCGATCGACAACTCTAGTTGGGGAAATACAATCTGTCTCATCATGCAATT
The DNA here is from genome assembly GCF_002878395.1 of Capsicum annuum. Taxonomy (NCBI): domain Eukaryota; kingdom Viridiplantae; phylum Streptophyta; class Magnoliopsida; order Solanales; family Solanaceae; genus Capsicum; species Capsicum annuum. Next base: position 117,319,758 of record NC_061114.1, read on the forward strand.
TCTGAAAGACTCAATTAAAGTTGTAGATAACACTAAGAGAACTAACCCATGGTCCTAGATAAATCAATTAAGGAATTGTTCTAACATATAAGGTAATAAGAATTAAATCAGCTGAGAGTAATCGATCGATGACTCTGGTCAGGAAGAACGCAACACTGTCTTATCATGTGATTGCTAAAAGACTCAATTGAATTTGTTGTTGATCCTATAAGAACTCACCCTTTGTCTTAGATTAATCAATTAAGGTATTAGTCTAACATATGAAATGAATTGAAATTGTATAAAACCAAACATTCAACCTGTTGCAACAGATTAACCATCTGTTGTAAGTTATCAAATTGATTTAGTCATTTGTTGCAATTGATTACTAATGTGTTGTAAATTATCAAAGATATTAAGTCATCTGTTATGATATATTACCTATCTATTTTAAATTATCAAATGGATTAAGTCATATATCGCAATAGATTACCCATCTATTATAAATTATCAAATAGGCTCTGCCATCTGTTGTAGTTGACCCTATGAGAACTCACCCCTAGTCCTAGATTAATCAATTAAGGTATTAGTTGAACATATGAGGTAGTAAGAATTGGTTCATCTTAGAGTGATCGATCGATGACTCTGGTTGGAGAACACAATACTATCTCATTATGCAATTAACAAAAGACTCAATTAAAGTTGTAGTTGACCCTATGAAAACTCACCTTTGGTCCTAGATTAATAAATTAAAATATTAGTTTAACATATTAGGTAATAAGAATTAGTTCAGCTCAGAGTGATCGATCGACGACTCTGGTTGGGAGGAATGCAATACCATCTCATTATTTAATTGCTAAAAGACTCAATTGAAGTTGTAGTTGACCCTATGAGAACTCACCCATCGTTCTAGATTAATCAATTAAGCTATTAATCTAACATGTGAAATCAATTGAAATTGTATAAAAATAAATGTTCAACCTGTTGCAACAGAGTAACCATTATTGTAAGTTATCAAATAGATTAAGTTATTTGTTGCAATAGATTACTCATCTATTATAAATTATTAGACATATTAAGTCATCAGTTATTATAGATTATCCAACTATTGTAAATTATCAAATGGATTAAGTCATATGTCATAATAGATTACCCATCTGTTGTAAATTATCAAATAAGCGCTGCCATCTGTTATAGTTTCCCCTATGAGAACTCACCCCTGGTCCTAGATTAACCTATTAAGGTATTAGTCTAACATATAAAGTAGTAAGAATTAGTTTATCTCAGAGTGATCGATCGATGACTATGGTCGGGAGGAACGTAATACCGCCTTATCATACAATTGCCAAAAGACTCAATTAAAGTTGTAGTTGACCCTATGAGATCTCATCCCTAATCCTAGATTAATCAATTAAGGTATTAGTCTAACATATAAGGTAATAAAAATTTATTCATCTCAAGTGAGCGATTGACGACTCTGGTCGGGAGGAATGCAATATCGTCTCATTATTCAATTGCCAAAAGACTCAATTGAAGTTATAGTTGACCCTATGAGAACTCACCGTTGTTACTAGAATAATTATTTAAGGTATTAGTCTAACATGGGAAATCAATCGAAATTGTATAAAAACAAATATTCAACCTGTTGCAACAGATTAACCATCTGTGTAAGTTATCAAAAAGATTAAGTCATTTGTTGTAATAGATTACTCATCTATTGTAAATAATCAAATAGATTAAGTCATCTGTTGTGACAGATTACCCATCTGTTGTAAATTATCAAATGGATTGTCACATGTCACAACATATTATCCATCTGTTGTAAATTATCAAATAGGTGCTGCCATCTATTGTAGTTGACCTTATGAGAACTTATCCCTAATCCTAGATTAATCTATTAAGGTATTAGTTGAACATATGAGGTATTAAGAATTGGTTTATCTTATAGTGATCTATCGAAAACTCTGGTCGGGTGGAATGCAATACCTTTTCGTCATACAATTGCCAACAAACTTAATTTAAGTTGTAGTTGACCCTATGAGAACTCACCCCTAGTCCTAGATTAATCAATTAAGGTATTAGTCTAATATATGAACTCAATTGAAATTGTATAAAAACAAATGTTCAACCTGTTGCAGCAAATGTCTTTTCTGTAGGATTTAATCAAATAGATTAAGTCATCTGTTGCAACATATTATGCATATGTTGTAAATTATCAAACAGGTGTTGAATCTGTTGCGATAGATGACTGACCTTTGGAAATTTTCAAACAGAAATTGTTATCAGTTGCACTTCGATGTTTTGAGACTCTTTTTTTAAAAGCAATTTATGTACTTCCTGTTCGAGATAAAAAAAGTTAAATTACTAAGGCGATAAAAAATATTACTTGGAAAACTCAAAAATCTCCTGAGTGAGTAGTCTTATCTGGTCTTTTCAAGGTCACGGTCTACTCATGCTCCTCAAAAATTATTAATAAATATTTAAAACCCATATCTAGAAGAATACTCTCTCTTTCATCCATAAAGTAAGACTCAACTCATCTATCACTCTTCTTTATTCTCAATTCTATTTCTTTCTTTTTTTCCTCTATTTTCTCTCTTCTTTCTAATGAGGATCCTTTCGGATCTCAATCACTCAATATTTTTTCTCGACTGAAGTGGATGTTTGGATCCCTTTGCTTTTTTCACATTACTGGTATGGTTCACTATTGCTCTTTCCATCTCGTCTTCTTCTTTGTATGTCATTTAAATTAGATATTTACATCTATTGTTATTAATGATTTACCCATTACTGGTTTCCTATTTATTGAGAAATTGAAGGAAAGGTGACTTTTATGTCTTTAATGAATGAACCATTGTTTTTATATCTGTTGTAAAATGCCTCAACGATTGAACAGGTGGGTAATCTGTTGTATTAGGTTGGTCATCTATTGATTCACTTAATTTTGTGTTATGCTTTTGTACAGATGGAACAACTGTTTGAATAAATCAAACCAGTAGCAAGGCTGGTTTGATTTATTCGAACAGATGACCCATATTTTGCAATATGTCATCCATTTGTTGTATTAGATGACCCATATTTTGCAATATGTCATCTATTTGTTACGACAGATGCCTCATCAGTTGAGCAGATGTGTAATCTGTTGCATCGGATTGGTCATCTATTGATTCACTTAATTTTGTGTTACCCTTTTGTAATATTCTTTTTGTTCTTCTCTTGTTTGATATCAAATGGATTTCTCTTATTTGTAAATAAAAAGAAGTGAGACTGGATCCACTTTTTCCCGACTAGCATTAAAGGCTAGAGTAAAGATGGGTTCAAAGGAATAAGCTGCTTGCAGATGGAACCACTTCATATGTGGGAGGTATGTATTACTGATCAACCTATCGTGAAAACACACATCCAGTACAATAATTTTGTAAATGTTTGTTCTTTACCTATTAAACGTTAATCCTTCAAACAAGAAATGGCATTTTACAGTTAAGATTGTTAGGTTCGAACTGGTAAGGCTGAGGGACCAAGTATGTGGTGTTGATACCCTGTTATAATTTAATGACCATTTATGCTCATGTTTTTATGTTAATTTTGGAGTAGGGTTCAAGTTTTTGGTGGCAGTATAAATATCTAATAGTGATTGAGCCGGTTTAAATGGCTCAATGGACTTCTTGAAAGGCCTCTGAAGCCTCACACTACAACAAACAATGATGGAACTAATAGAAATTCCCCTGGCAAAATTTATATGGATGGGTTGATGAAAAAGACTATTATACAGCATTAGGTGCTTGGGAGAATACCTGTGCGGGAATCGGGAGGTTGAGAAAGCCAAATATCATCTCAAACCTTGTTTAAGAGGAAACACGGGGTAGGAAGGAAAGTGTAGCGAAATTGGCTAATGAAACTGACATGAAAAGTGAAAAAACTTGATGAGTTGTGAATGTGTAAGTGTATCCAACTATGAAAATCCATCAGTCATTGAAGAAAGAGAAGAATGGTCAAGAGGATTAAAGCTGGTCACTTTGCTAAAGACTGCAACTAGCGAGCATGGCCTCAATAAAGAATGACCAAATGCAGGACCAAAACTCTAAGGAAGCAGCTTCACGAGCACGAAAGGTGGTAAGATTGTCGGTCAGAATGAAACCAGAACCAACTACTCCTGAATTAAGAGTACAGGATCAAGCCAAGGTGGCAATTTTTCTTGTATCCCTTGCCTCCTGTTTATGGCTCTGGTCAGATCAAAGGTAGTGGAAACAACAAGGCGTGGGATTTCTGCCCAACTTCTTACCTTTTTGTTTCTACTGCCATTGACCTGATCAGAGCCACAAACAGAAGGCATGGCATGTAAGTTAGAATTCATAAATTGACACCTTGGCTTCCCTTATTTTAAATTCAGGAGTTGTTGGTTCAGGTTTTAATTTTAACCGACAGTCATATCAATTTTCTTTGCTCGCGAAGATTCTTCCTTAGTGTTCTAGTACTGCACTTTGTGAGGGTCTTCATTGAGGCCACACTCACTAGTTTCATTCTTGATCAAAGTGTCTAGCTCCAGTCCGGTTGACCATTCTTTTTTTTTTAAAGACTAACGGATTTTTATATTTGGATACACTTCCACATTTGAAGCTCATCAAATTTTTCCGTTTCTCATGTCAATTTCATTGGCCAGGTTTGCTAGAAGTTCCTTACTTACTTTCCTGTGTTTTCTCTTAAACAAGGTCTGAGATGATATATGGTCTTTTCTACCTTCTCCTTCCCGCACAGGTATTCTCCCAGGCACCTTCTGTTGTATAAAAGTCTTCTCCAGTAATCCATCCATATAAATTTAGACTAGGGGAATTTCTATTGGTTCCATCATTGTTTGCTATAGTGTGAGGCTTCAGAGGCCTTTCAAGAAGTCAACTATACCATTAAAACTGATCCAATCACTATTGGATATTTACACTGCCTCCAAAAACTTGAACCCTTCCCCAAACTTAACACAAAAACATGAGCATGGACCATCATTAAATTATAACAAGGTATCGATACCATCATCTTGGAACCCTTTGGACTTATCAGTTTGCACCTATCAAACTAAACTATACAATGCAGGAACTTATTTGAAGGATCAGTGTCTAATCGGTAAAAAACTGCATTCATAAAATCATTACACTTTATATGTGTCTATCGCGGTAGCTTGATAAATAATACATAACTCCCACATATGAAAGTGGATCCATTACACGCACCTTATTCTTCCTACCCCATCAAGACATGTCAGATATTATTGTTTATTCATTTACACGAATGTGATGACTATTAAAGAAGATGTGCGAAGAGTCATGACTTTTTATCTTAACACATTCAAAATAGGTGAGGAATTGAAATCAAAACATCTTCTCCAACATATGGTCCATCTGTCACAATAGATAATCCATATGTTGCAATAGATGGTAAGTCTGTTGAGACAGACCAGACATTGTTTATTTATCTACACGTGTGTGATAACTATTAAAAAAGAGGTGAAGAGTCATGACCTTTTATCTAACACATTCAAAACAACTGATGAACCAAATTCTCCATCTGTTGCAACTGATGAATCAACTATTAGAAGAAATCTAAACATCTCCTCCAATATATGGTCCATCTATTATAATAGCTAATCTATATGATGTAACAGATGGTAAATCTATTGTGACAGACTAGACAGTGTTTATTCATCTGCACGCACGTGATGACTATTAAAAAAGAGGTAGTCGTGACTTTTTATCTAACACATTCAAAACAACTGATGAATCAAATTCTCCATCTGTTGCAATTGATGAATCAGCTGTTAGAAGAAATCAAAACATTTTTAAATGATGGTCTATCTGTTGCAACAGATAATATATATATTGCAATAGATGTATCATCTATTGCACATATAAACTATATATTGCAATAGATGGTAAATCTATTTTGATAGACCACCTATTACACATACAAATAATCTATTGCAATAGATGGTAAATTTTTTGTGACAGATGGACGATCAGTTGCAATGGCACAATAATAACAGTTTCTATCAAATCTCGAAACCATTTTGAAAAGGTGAGAAGTATTAATGTAAAAGAAAAAGTCACAACTTTTAACAGAAAACAAAATACCACCAGTTTGAATGTAATTAATACAATGGAGCTTAACAGTCGTGACTTTTTGCCTGACACATCCAGATTCAATACTCTATAAATAGGTCCCTCTTTAATCTTCATTCTACTAAACTTTATTTATTTCTTGCATTAGTTCTTTTCGTGTGACATCTTCAACCACTTTTCTTCAAAGAGAATATTCCTTTCTCATTGAGGTAAGTTTTTTTTTTGGTGTAAATCTACCAGTTAGTAGTATACGTTGTATTACATTTGGACTCTTTTTTCACTTTATTTGTCAATTCATGAGTGTTCTATATATGACTGATCCTATTTGGTATATTCTATTTTGCTAGACACAGTACGGTAACTTCAGAGGTAATTTAATCACTTGCAGAGGGAGTTGGTCACCATGAGAGCGATAATATTCAGAGAGATGCAGAGGCTGATGAGGGCCTTGTTGTTGTGCGTTGATTGGCCGGATGTCATTAATGATGATGATGATGATAATAATAATTATAATTAGAATGTGTTTTTTATTTTAGCGTATGTATTTTAATTATTCTATATCGTATCTATACCTAATCTATTTTATTTTTCATTTAATGAAAAATTTATTTTTAGTCGACTTTGGCTTTTAATTCTTATTCAATTTTCATTCTGTCTATTTCTTCTAACCATACATGTTAATGTTAACATGTCGATGATTGGAGGTAAGGAGCAATTTTGAATCCAGTAGCAATAGCAATTTTGGCTTTTGAGTTCTTTCAATAGATGGACCATGTGTTAGAATAGATTGGTCATCTGTTGGGTTTATATCAATAGATTATCCATCTGTTGCAATAGATTTTTCATTTGTTGGAGGAAAACATTCAATTTTGATAGAACTGTGTTGTGTTCTTCTGGCTAATATCCATCTATTGACACAGATGGTTAATTTATTGAGAATAATTATGGTCGGTTGTATTATTTAGTTTATGTTTTGCCTCTTTTTATTGATGTACAAGTTATTTAAAAAGATATTTTATATATAATAACAACAATGAGTTAAATATATAAAAGTCCACAACAAAGAACTACACAAGTTTCTGCAATTACAACGATCATGGTGGAATACGATCCGGGCATGTAGTTCTTTTGTGGCCTGCGTGCTTACATATAGAGCACTTGTTTCTTCTTGATGAAAATGATTCTCTGACTCCACACCTCCTCTTATATGTTTTTCTTCCCGGTTTGATAGTGTTTGGGTCAATATGTGAAGGAGGTATTAATCTCCCTAAATCTCTGTAGGAACAACCCAAGATTCTTCGAGAGGCACCGGAGTAATATGCCCACTCTATGCCATTTCATATTCTTCCACTGAATAATATTAAGAGGAGTGCTCATAAACTTTAGGTCCATAATTTGGACCATATTGAGCTTCAAGCTCTGCCATGGCATCTGGACAGGATATTTTATCCAAGTCAAAAACTCTGAACGTACAAGATCTTGTTTGAAGATCGACCGTGGCAACATCACCATGATCGGTGATACTGAATTTGTAATCTACTATTTTATGAGATAATAACCTATTCCCTAAACTGACGTTCATTGCTATTATTTTTTTGATTTTGAGAACAAATCTGGTATTTTTTGGTCCCTTGAACTGCATACGCCTTTCGTTAAAAAATTGGCCATACTTCTTCTTATTACTTCAAACATAACCTTGATGGGAAATTCTCTTTCATCGCCAAACAATGAATTCACCGATTCAGCTATGTTTGATGTCATAATATTGTACCTATACAAAAGAATCACTTAGTATGACATCATACTAAACTTGTAACTCAAACAATACATTAAATTCATAAGAATGTACCTATTTGCCATATAGAATGCCCGGCTTCATCTTTCAAAATCGACACGTACGAAAAGTTCTACTACCTTGGGATTTATATCTATTATTTGATTGAAATGGTCTAAAAACTCTTCTCTACTATATGCTTTAGCTGCTCTATAAAAAAAGGTCACGACCCTTTCGTTATGATAGTTGGTCTGAATTTTCTCTCCAAGATGGCTAATGCAATAACCAAAATAAGATAAAGGGAAGAAAATTTAACCCATCTTTGGAATACTTGGATGCCTATCCAAAACAAAACACAACTTTTTGGTATCTTCGATGCAACTTCGCAGTTGTTCAAAAAAATCCATAAAAGGCATCATATTCCTTGTCCGCTACACAAAAAGTGATAGGAAAGATATGATTCTCCGCATCCTGCACTATCACCGCTTGCAGAACTCTATTATACCTGCTCCTCAAGAAGGTACCTTCGATAGCTATGCCTTTTCTCAAATGTCGAAAACCTTGAATCCAAGCACCATAGGATACAAACAAGTACTTGAACCTTCTGTTTTCATCAACATACAATGTTGTCTTACTTTCGGGATTTATGGACTTAATCATGTAATAGTAGTCCTCCAAGACTGCATACCCATGCTTGTGTGTCCCCCTAACCAAGTCCTTGGCAATCCCCATAGCCGTATATTCCTTCCAATAACTTACCAGGAGACCTAATTCTGTAAGGAGTTGATTGGCCATAACCTTTGTTGAAGGGCCTTTTCCATCGGGGAAACTACTCCTGAAATATTTACTGAGGACCTTTGCCATTGCATGAGGATTTTGGATCGAGATGTGCTCTGAACCACATGTGTGATGCTTTTCATGCTTATGAATGATAAATCTATCAAAACTTAGGTACTTCACCTCTCTCAACCACCACTTGCAGTTCGCATTAGAAAATTTGAAGCAAAAGACACTGCTCGAATTGATCACCTTATTTATTCTGAAATCTTTTTTCAAGAAAGAAATAAACAAAGTGGTAGATAGTTTATTCTTATCCTTGAATGCATTCCAATAAAAAAGTTGGTCCCATCATCTTGAAAATTTCCAGATCATGTCGATTGAGAAGAACTACCCATCATATTAGTCGCATCAACGGGCGTAGGTGTTTGATCATCATCTAAAATATTCATATCTAGATCATCCAACCTATCATCAAAGATGTCTTGTTATTTTTGTTCTTCTATGTTCTGGTTCTCATTCTCTCTCATCTTTTTAACCACGCACACCCTTAACATGGCCTAGATGAATCACTAAGATAAGCACGCAACCAAACCTGATCAGTTATCTTGAAAGGCAGTACCCTCTGATTTTCAAAGGAGTTGTGCATGTAGCTGATGACGAGTTCTTCCGATTGATAATTTAGTCCACAATAACTGGTGATTAAGTTCACAAAATCAGCATACGAAACATCACTTTGGACTGTCATAGCTATCGTATCTAGCATTTTTCCCTCGTTCCCACGCCATACATATCGATTGCTCTTCTTCATCCATTGACCATGAAAATCCACCCCTATTGTTATTGATCCCTCCATTAGTGATACCTAAATAAAGTCATTTGTTAAGAAAAGTTAATAGTGATTTTATAGTGCCGTAAATGAAACCCAACAGATGTGTAATTAGTCGCAACAGATTACTTACCTGTTGGGATTCATGTTACGCTCATGAAACTAATTTCAACAGATGAGTCACCAGTTATAACAGGTGAATCATATGTTGCAACAGACTATATATCTATTGGGATTGATGTTACAGTACTGAGGCACCTTTGAAGCTGATTCCAATAGATGAGTGACATATTGCAACAAATATTTAACCTATTGCTACAGATGACTTACTTGTTGCAATAGATGATGATCTATTGAAATCGTGGTCAGGTTCTATCATAATACGTTACTATTATGTTGCAACAGATATTTACCGTTTATTTAAATCGAGTTCAAGTTTTGTTGCAAAAGGTTAATAATCTATTGCAACAGATATTTCCCCTATTGCAACAGATAACAATCTATTGAAATCGAGTTCAGGTTCTATTGCAACAGGTTAATAATCTGTTGTAATAGATATTTATCAGATTGCACTAGATAACTAATCTGTTTAAACAGATAAATCATCTTTTGCAACAGATGACCCGTCTGTTTGATTCATGTTACGGCCTATAGAACAATAAACATGAATCCAATGTATCAGTCTTTCGTTAAAACAGATTGCGCATCGGTCGCAACAAATGATTTATCTATTTAAATAGATAGCTCTTATGTTGGATTCATGATTGGGTTCTATCCATTGTTGGAAAAACAACATAATATCAGTTACCCAAATGACAAATTCAACTAAAAATCATAATTTGACTTACCAAAGCCTCCTATGAAGTAATGCCCAAGTGGAAAGTGATGTACGAAACAAAATTTGACCTAAGAAATTGGTCAAATAGCAACAGTTGTGGTAACAACAACAACAACAACAACAAATGGTCAACAAGAAGAAGATGAAGATGATAATGAAGTAGAAAATAATGATAATGAAGAAGAAGATGATCAATAAAGCAGCAGCAATAATGAACAACAAAAATTGCTAAGAGAGAAAATAACAATGGATGAGAAGAGAGAGAAAGGCGCCTTTTTCCCTCCGTTTTCTATTATATTAGGTAAATATTTAGACCAAAGTGTAAATTTAAAAATTTTTGGGTTCTTCTCAAACTTATCAAACTTTTTTAATCCATAATAAAGTAATTATCACCTCCACTAATAATTAAGACTTGTGTCACTTACATCTCATTTTAAAACTCTTTTGTCACCTACAGCTCAAAGCCCCCAGTCACGTTCACGTACCTTATGCTTCTTCATTACGGTTTTATATTTAAGATACGACCACCTATAGTTATACTTAAAAACCAATTATGTGCTACAATTACATCTGTATCATAGCTTGGAATCATAAACATTAACTAAGTTAAGATGTTCTATAGATAAGGAGAGTACATGGACCAGATTGATTCCACTTTTTAAATATTAAATTAAATTATTTGCATCTAATTGTTCAATCGATAAATCAGATCAAATCAATAAAATATCAGCAGGATAAACCCAAAAAGTTCTGACCCATGATCCAAGAGACCCCAACCTTCATGTTTTTCAACCATGTTTTTTTTTAATTTTTCACGCTTTTGGATCTTTTTCCATAAATTCTTCATATAAATATATTATTAACTTGTACTTCAAATATTTCTTTAGTATTAGTAAGATACAACTATCTTAGGTGTTTTTAAAAAAAATAACACAAAATATGAGATGAGTGATGACGGTGAAATATTTAATAAAAAATAATAATAAAATAATTTAAAATAAATATTACATATTAATAAGTTATAATAAATATAATCATAATTTAAAAATATTATATCATTTTAAAATTATTCTGATAAGTATTAGTTTTGTGACTAAATATTAAATAGAAAAATAAATTTAGATTATGTATTTATGCAAAATTAATGAAAATATATAAAATATTATTATCATTTCTAGTGTTTAATTGAATTTTCTTGTTAGTATTAGTATTGATTTCAGATTTATTTGAGTTACTAATATTTATGGGCTATAAAATTAATTGGATCATTCAAAATTCTAAGTTTAAACTTGAAATAATATATTGAAAGATTAAAAAGGTGAAAAAATTTAAGAAATACTGATAAATTACACATAGTAAATGTATCTATGTATTCAATATTGTTACTATTGAATAAATATAATATTAGGTTGGTACTGTTCGATTTGATTTTTTTTTTTTAGTTAAAATCAAATTAAATTATTTATAATTTAATTTTTTTTTAATACCAAATCACTAATTGAGTTTTTTCTTTTTCAATTTACAGTTTGATTCTGGTTCCATTTTGTTACTATAGATCAACATAACCTTAAAAATAAAATGACCTCTTAGAATTGGAATAGTATCATTTATTCCTTTAAATATTCTATTCTATGATCTGTCACAAGTGGAAACGAAAATGGTACTATTCAATTGAAGATTGTAGGGGGTGCAAATAGTGTGGGTAACTTAACATAGCTCTGATAAGTAACATATCTACTAGATGTTTCATATTTCTAGTTTTTATGTAGTCAAGTAGATTCTTTTTTATAAGTATTTCTGTTAATCTTATTTGTTCCATATCTTTTCTCCAATATTCTAAGTATTCGTAGTTTATCATTTTATCATATAGTAGTTATAATTTTACAAATTTCTATGTAATAACTTATTCTAATCGTACTATATCTAATATGTAATTCTATGTTATCTATGTGATTTATTAACATTTGTTGTTTATGTATAATATTATATAAATTATTATTTGTATCTCTTTTTTCTAAGGTTAATTTTATTCTAAATAATCTTTCTTCTAATTGTTATTTTTCTATTTTAAGCTGATTCCTGTAATTACCTTCTTCATATAGCCAACTTTGTTTTTCTCAAACTCTTCTAATATATTCTATCATTTTTTAATCTGTATAATATCTGTCTGAATAATAACTATCTAAATATGAGCAGTAGTTATTATTATATAAGTGTAAGTTTTTTATAGAACTTAATAACTCTTCATTAAAATGAAATACCTTTTCATATATAATTATTCTTATATCTGTTATTTCTATATTCTTAAGTATATACAAAATAAGTATTTTAAATTTATCTACCATCTCATCAGATAAGTAAATATTCATTCTTCATTATGTTATTTTCAAAATATTCCCTCCAATCATATACATAATAAAATATGGCCATCTTAGATCACTATATACTAAATTATTCTTAAATAACATGTTCTTCGGTCACTATTAGCATGGTAATCTGGATACTTTTTTCCTAAAAAGCGTCTCTACTCTGGTTACTCCCCTATCACGGATTCTTTGCCTCATCGGTTTCACCTTTAGGATGGCATAGTTCTTGGAAATTTTTCTTCTTTTCCACTTTTGTAATAAACTTCTTAACATGCTATTCTTCGAATAATTCTACTATAAAGTAACTAACATGAGCTTATTTTATTATATCATGATGGTCAGGAATTTATGAATTTAGCTATTCATAATTGTAAATGAAAATACCTGTTCTGGTAGATTTGATAAATTTGTGCTTTGCTTATCCATAGCTTAGTGTAAGACTAAATATCTTTATTGATTATATGAGAGAATATTTTTTGTGTACAAGAAGGCTTTCTTTCAACACATGAAAATCTTTCCTTAACTTGGAAAATGGTTTGCCTATTTATAATCTACAAAAGATGAAAAACGCGTAAACTATTTACTATTCCTACTTTACACATAAACTATATACTATTTCTACTTTACAAAAAAGTCTTTACACTTATCCTACTTTTTCAAAAGTAGAAAGACTAATCTTTACAAAACAGTCCTAAAAAGATAAAAATAATTAATGGCATCTGCCATAAAGTCACAAAGCTATACAAATAATTAACGTATCCAAAGTTAAAAAGCTATACATGTCATTTTCATAGATTTTATTATCTTGTCTCTTTGTTTTTTGTCTTTATTCATCCATTACTCTGTTACTTTTTATCTTTTTTCTATCTTCCAGCTGGCGTCCTTATCGTTTTTTACTCTAGTTGACTGGAATCACATTATTTTCTCCATTTCATTTTGAGCATTGGTGGTCTGGATATTTGTGTCCTATTACTTTGCAATATCTGTTTAATAACTCTTCTGAAATAAATTCCTTTTTAATTGCCCTTGTAGATGGTTGTTTTTTTGGATTGATCAACGTCATAATCCATTGTTTAACTTTTTCCATATCTGACTGTCGTAGCTCCCTTGAATTTGAATAGATCATTAATTGGTCTCTTGAATTGTAGCTCCATATGGGATTTCCATTGAGATAATTGTTTGCTAATTCTTGAATAATTGTAGCTATTCCTATAGTTCGCTTATTTGCATAAAAATCAGGTATCTCAACTTTAGGTATCTCTTCCTGTTGAACAATATCTTCCAGTACAATTGTATCTCTGGTTAATCCTATTTTACAACTTTTATAACTGGTTTAATTTCGTCATATAATATCTCTGATGGTGCAGTATAAAACTTTATAAAAAATAGATTTCCTTTGGTTATTTTCTTTTAAGTGGTGAATACTCTATATAATTCTGGTATAGCTGTTAGTTCATCTCCTTCTTGGGTATATATGGTATTTAATAGTCTATAACTGAAACATATTTTAAATAAATTTGGGTTAGTTTTTGGTAATGCGATTAACTTGTTGTAACCTTGTAGTTTTTGGGTTATATAATCTGTATTTGGTTCTTGGATATTTATTGCTTTGGGTCTAAGGTTTAGGTGAGTCTGTATTTTGTGGATATTCTCTATGTATGCTCGAGTCATATGGTTATAGGATTTTTATCTTGGTTTAAACTTTCTCGATATGTGGTAGTTTGTGGGGGTATGAACAAGGGGTCTTTTTGTGTTTTTGGTATAAATGGTTTTTCAAATATCTTGCTCATGTTCATGTTCTGATATCTTTGTCCAATGACTCCTTTTCTAGTACCTGCAGAAGTAGATTGATAAACGTTATGGATTTTATGAAGTTTCCCAACGTCTCCTTTTATCTATGGAATTTTATCGTCTTCCGATCGACATAGCTTTGCACACTGCTGAGTTATCTGAGCCATAGCTTCAGACTTTCATTTTAACTTCAGTAGTCTTTAGCTTTTCTATTTCATTACCCATACTGTCCACTTTCAGTGAAAGTGTAGTTAAGGTTTTGAGTATATTTTCTAAAACATCTTCTTCTATTATATCAGTCTGTGTAGCTTTGTCTTGATATATAATCTGCAATAACATTGTTAGTACTGATTACTTCGATTGAAAACGTAAAATTTAATATATTCAATGCTAATCTCTGAATTTCCTTTGTCGTAACTGAATTTTGTATTTTTCTTGTTAACCACCATCGTACCTGTGTATTATCTTTTGGTACAATAAATTTGTTATATACAATATATGGCTCAAATGCTAATAAACATTTATATAATGAACATAATTATTTTCTATTTATTTTCCATTTTATTTTTGTTTCATTAAACGTTCCTGAGTAGTATCTACAATGATGTTCTAATTTTTCTTCTTCATATCTATATTTAAGTACTCCTCCATAATTATATTCACTTGCATCTGCTTCTACTATATATGTAAATTTTTTATTTTCGTTTGAAAATTATAATGTTGGTAATTCTTTACAACGTATTTTTATTTTTTGTACTTGTTTTTTATCTTCTTCATTGTAATTATACTCTACATCCTTTTAAAAAATTTTCTGTAATGACTTTAGGTTTTCTGCTAATTTTGGTATATATTCTCTTACTTGGTTTACTAATCCTAAAAATGATTGTAATTTCTTTTTTGTATCTAATTCTTCTTTTGAATTTATTATTTTTTATACTATATATTATTGTATTTTTACTCCACTTTTATATATTTGTATTCCTAAAAACTCTATCTGATTTTTCATAATTTCGGCTTTCTTTTCACTTAAACTTATTTTTGAATTTTTTATTATACCTGCAAATTGTTCTAGTAATTTTAAATGTTCCTCTTTAGTTTTTGTATATAATAATATATCATCTATGTATACTATACAATTAGGTAACTGTTTGAAATAGTTATCCATAAATAATTGATATCTACCTGGTGCATTTTTATATCCAAATGGTAATACATTCCATTCGTAAAATCCTTGTGGTACTGTAAATGCAGTTAATTTTTTAGATTCTTCTTCTAGCTTTAAATGGTAAAATTCTGGTTTACAATCGAACTTACTAAAATAGTTATATCCTTGTATCTGTCTTATTTTTAATATATTATTTGGTATTGAATAATTATATGTCATAGTGTTTGCATTTAGGTTTCTATAATCAATAACCATTCTACATTTTCCTCTTTTTCGTTCACTGTGTTTATTTACTATAAATGTTGGGCTATTATGTTTACTATTACTTTTTTGCATGTATTGTTTTTCTAATAAT
Organism: Capsicum annuum; assembly: GCF_002878395.1. Taxonomy (NCBI): domain Eukaryota; kingdom Viridiplantae; phylum Streptophyta; class Magnoliopsida; order Solanales; family Solanaceae; genus Capsicum; species Capsicum annuum. Next base: position 117,335,739 of record NC_061114.1, read on the forward strand.
TCATCTGTATGCATTTTACATTCTTTTAAATCATCAAAGTTATATGTTAATGGTTTTTGGGTTATTATACTATTTTTATCTATTAGCTCAATTTTTACAGTAGTCTTATATTTTTTCCATCCTTTTAATGGATCTTCACTGTATGGTTGTCTTAATTTTTTCTTTAGTATTTTTGCCTTATCTATTGAAAATATAACTAGTTCTATTATGTCTTCAGTATGTTTTATATTTTCTAATTTTTGTGTGATTTTTTCACTTCATTTTATCTAATCAGCTTTCTTTCTTATTTTATTAATAACTCTTTTTGCTCTTACCTTTTGTTTATATGGTGTTGTAAACAACCAGTGTGTTTTATTTATTATATGTGGGTATAGTTTATCTAAAAATGACATTCCTACAAGCATATCTTTTGATGTTAGTTCATAATTATAGATCTCTTTTATTGTTAATATGTTATCCCATACTTGTGTTTTTACATTTCTAGCTTTATAGGTAATTAAGTTTCCTTCATTATTAAATTTTTTGACTACTATTGGTGTTTTTAGCTTATCCCATTTGTCTTATGGTAAACAATTATATCTACATAAGTTGGCTTCTACTCCTGTATCTATCATAGGTGTATAATATCTGTTATAATATCCTTCTACTATTATTTTCATAAGTACATATATTTTCATATTAATGTTCTTTTTATTAATAATTTTTCCTTATTGTAGGTTATGGTTAATTGTGTATGTTCTATATTGTAGGGTTTTACTTGTTCTAACCATTTTATTCCCAATATTATGTCTGTTTTTTGCATATCTTCTTTTATTTCAAATTCTATTTTTATTTTTCTAACTCCTATTATTATTTCCTTTTCAGTTGTTTCTGTAATAGTTGTTAAACTTCTTGGTAGATCTGGGCATATATTACTATTAGATTTTATTTCTTCATTTTTCCCTAGGTATTTTGCAATATGATTTTCTTCTTGTCCTGTATTTGGGAGTATTAAATATTATTTTTCATTTATTGTTCCTATTATATAATATTGAGTAAATTAACTGTTGAAGTTATTTCATAACTTGCTCTTTTTGATGATCCTGATGATGCTGGTTTTTCAAAAGCTACTCTTTTTGTTGTACTTATTCTATCATTTATTATTTCTAAATCTTCTTCTATATCAATTGTTTTTACAAATTGTTCAAAAGGACTTTCTATTTGTATATTAATAATTTTTTTTTTTTTTTGTTATTTTATGTTTTGTTGTTAATACATATAGATTTTTACATCTTGCTGTAAATATTTTATTTCCTGGGGTTAGATCTATTCCTGATATTTTCCAATATAATACTAACGACTTATCTATGTTTTTATTTGTTATTGTTACTGAATAATTGACACTTATTATAAATTTAAATTTTTGGTATATTAAATTTCCTCTTATAGCAGTTATTATACTTTTTCCTATTGGTTTTATAATTCTATCATCTGCTAAATATAGTTCTATTGGTGTATCTATTCCTTCTCTAAAACATGCGTTTATTAATATTTATGTTCCTCCAAAGTGTACATATTTTATTGGGTCTTTACTTTTTATATAGTTTATTTCTTTATTAATTATTCTTTTTGTTACTAGTGGTATACTAGTTCTACCTTTTGCATATCTATAGTCTATTACATGTTATTTTTGGCTTACTACGTAGTATTCTTCTTTTCATCTACTAAATATATTTTTTATTGTTGGTATTTTAAATATTTTTTCGACACTTAAATCTAATTCTTTTCCTTTTATCTCGTCAAATATATTATTATCAAATATTATTTTCTGATATGTTTCCTCTTCATTTAAATATTCTTTCATTGTTATTATTTTTATATCTTCTCCAGTCATTTGATTCATCAGATTTATTATCTCATTCATTATCTGTTTCATTTTCCAAAATTTTATATATACTATCTTAACTTTCTAATTCGTAATCTATATAATCTATTTGCATATATTCTGCATTTTCTATCTTTATTTCTGATATTTGTTTCTTTTTTGGGTCTTTAGGCATTTTACAATCTCTAGCTAAATGTCCTAGTTTTCCACAATTATAACAAGTACATTCTTTTATATATTTCTTTCTCCTATACGGTCTTTTATATTTATAATTTTTTACATAATATCTTTTTCTTGGTTTCTTATACTTATATTTTGACTTTCTGTACTTCTTGTATTTCCTATGTCTTTTTCTTTTCTTATAATTTTTCTTCACATCCATATTGGGGTGCTATTTTATCCTTGCAACATGCTAAATTCCTTATTAATTTTTTTTCCTTTTTTATTTCTTCTCTATATTTTTCACATATATTCCTATACCATTGTTGTATAAATTTTATTCTTGCTCCTAGGGTATCTACTATTTTTGCTTCATCCCAACTCTTTATTATTTTTTAACTAAATGGTTCAGGTAATTTACTAAAATATAATCTTCTTACTTCTTTACTTTCTTCGGTATTGTATACTTCCTTATAGTAGTATTCTTTAAATGCACACGTATATTCATTTATATAGCACATATTACATATTGCTAGTTTTAACATTAAATTCCTATTTGTATCTTTTTCTTTGTTTTGTTCTTCTTCTTCTGTTGCCATACTGTTAAATTCATCTCTTATAGCTATTTCATATTTGTTCAATATGTCTATAGGTGTTAGTTTAGTTGTTGTTGTTCCTTCCGTTTCTTTATCAGCCCTTAATACCTTTTTACTATCTTCAGTTAAATTTAAAAATCATAATTTTGTTGTTCCTATTAGTGTTCTTTCGATATATTTTGGTGTATCTGTTGCTTTTATACCATTGTCTAATAATTGTTTTGTTATATATCTTATCCATAATTGTATCATTTTATCTACATCTATTACACAATCTAAGTCTAAGAAGTTATAATTTTTATTAATTATTTGTTTTGGTGTCTATTTGTTATATTCATCCCTTAGGTTATATCTTTTAAACTTATCTTTATAATAATATGTAGGTTTTCTTATTTCTGATGTACTAGGTATTATATTTTCATCATCTTTTTTATCAAGAGTGTTTATTTCCGTGTTTGTATTTTCTAATTTTTTCGTATAATTTCTGTATATGATTCACTATCTTCTGAATCATAATTATTTGTTTCTTCAGCATCTACTGTATTTATTTCTATTTCATTAGTTACTAATTCTTTATTTTCTAATTTTCTTTAAATTGATCTATCTCAATTAATAATTTTTGTTCTTTGTCTTTTTCTTTTTTTCTTTCTGTCTTTTTTCATACAACTCTTTTAGTATTTGCAGTTCTTTTTCTAATTCAGCAATCCTATTATTTTTAATTTCTTCTATTTTTCGTATTTCTTCTGTAGTCTGTTGTTTTATTTTTATCTATTTCTTTTTTTCTGTCTATTTCTTCGTTTTCTCTTGCTATTCTTACCATGATTGTTAATTTATCTTCTAATTTTAATTCTTATTTTTCTGACATTAAGTATAAATGTTCATCTATTTTCTTATATCTTCTTCCTAAATTAGATAATATTATTCTTATTTTTAATCCTTCATGATTTTCATATGTTTTTTCATCTATTATAAATTCTTCTTTGTTCATTTTATCTCCTTGATAGTGTATAGATCATGTTGATATATGTATTCTAGATTATCTATTTGTGATTCTAAATATGATATTTCTTCCTTTTGTGCTTTTATTGATTTTTGGCATAGTCCAACAATCATGTTATATTGTAGTCTTTTTTTTCATTTTTTTTCGTTTTTTCAAATATTATTTGTTTTAGTTCTTTATATTGTTGTGATTTTGTTATGTTATTCATCTGTACAATATTTATAATATTTTGGTGGATATCGAAATCTGATTTTATCATAATTAGGTAGTATGTATCTCATTCTTCTAGATTTTAAATGAATTATTAATTTTGCCTCATTGCTAGATATTAAGGTATTTATTTAAGCTAATCTATGGGGGTTTTCTTTTGTTTTATTTAACTTCTTATATTCTGGGTAGTAGCTAGTTAAAATTTTTTAATCTCTAAAAGCTTGTGTATTTTTAAATGGTCTTCTCATATTTAACAAATAAATAACAACATAGTTAACAAGATAACGTAATTAAGTTAACATTTCTAATAATTCTTTTGTATGTATTGTTTTTCTAATAATTCATCTATATGCATTTTGAATTCTTTTAAATCATCAAAGTTATATGTTAATGGTTTTTAGGTTATTATACTATTTTTATCTATAAGTTCAATTTTTACAGTAGTCTTATGTTTTTCCCATCCTTTTAATGGATGTTCACTGTATAGTTGTCTTAATTTTTTCTTTATAATTTCTACCTTATCTATTAAAAATATAGTCATTTCTTCTTTATTTACTGAAAATATAACTAGTTCTATTGTATTTTCAATATTTTTTTATATTTTTTTAATTTTTGTGTGATTTTTTCACTTCCTTTTATCCAATCTATTTTCTTTCTTATTTTATTAATAACTCTTTTTGCTCTTTCCTTTTTCTTACATGGGATTGTAAGCCACCAGTGTGTTTTAGTTATTATATGTGGGTATAGTTTATCTAAAAATGACATTCCTAAAAGCATATCTTTTGATGTTAGTTCATAATTATAGATCTCTTTTATTGTTAACATCTAATCCCATACTTGTATTTTTACATTTCTAGCATTATAGGTAATTAAGCTTCCTTCATTATTAAATCCTTTGACTACTATTGGTGTTATTAGCTTATCCCATTTGTCTTATGGTAAACAATAATATCTACATAAGTTGGCTTCTGCTCCTGTATCTATCATAAGTGTATAATATCTGTTATAATATTCTTCTACTATTATTTTCTTAAGTACATATATTTTCATGTTACTGTTCTTTTTATTAATAATTTTTCATTATTGTAGGTTATGGTTAATTGTGTATGTTTTATATTGTAAGGTTTTACTTGTTCTAACCATTTTATTCCTAATATTGTGTCTGCTTTTTTGCATATCTTTCTTTATTTCAAATTCTACTTTTATTTTTCTAACTCCTATAATTATTTCCTTTTTAGTTGTTTCTTTAATAGTTATTAATCTTCTTGGTAGAACTGGGCATATATTACTATTAGATTTTATTTCTTCATTTTTTCACTAGGTATATTGCTATATGATTTTCTTCTTGTCCTGTATTTAGGAGGATTAAATATTCTTTTTCATTTATTAGTCCTGTTATATAATATTGAGTTAAATTAACTGTTGAAGTTATTTCATAATTTGTTCTATTTGATGATCTTGATGATTCTGGTTTTTCAAAATCTATCCTTTTAGTTGTACCTATTCTATCATTTATTATTTCTACATCTTTTTCTATATCCATGACTTTGTAACTATAATCATTGTTATCAATTGTTTTTACAAATTGTTCAAAAGGACTTTCTATTTGTATTTTATTAATTTTATTTTTTTCCATTATTTTATGTTTTGTTGTTAATACATATAGATTTTTACATCTTACTGTAAATATTTTACTTCTTGGAGTTAGTTCTATTCCTAATTTTTCAATATAATACTAATGATTTATCTATGTTTTTATCTATTATTGCTACTGAATAATTCACACTTATTATAAATTTAAATTTTTGGTATATTAAGTTTTCTCTTATAGCAGTTATTATACTTTTTTCTATTTGTTTTATACTTCTATCATCTGCTAAATATAATTCTATTGGTGTATCTATTCCTTCTCTAAAACATGTTTTTATTAATATTTTTGCTCCTCCAAGGTGTACATATTTTATTGGGTCTTTACTTATTATATCGTTTATTTCTTTATTAATTATTCTTTTTGTAACTAGTGGTATACTAGCTTAACCTTTTGCATATCTACAGTCTATTACATGTTCTTTTTGGCTTACTACATAGTATTCTTCTTTTCGTCTACTACATATATTTTTTATTGTTGGTATTTTAGATATTTTTTCTACATTTAAATCTAATTCTCTTCCTTTTATCTCATCAAATATATTATTATCAAATATTATTTTCTGATTTGTTCCTTCTTCATTTAAATATACTTCCTTTATTATTATTTTTATATCTTCTACAGTCATTTGATTCATCTAATTTACTATTTATTTCATTATGTGTTTCATTTTCCGAAATTTCATATATACTATCGTCTCTTTCTAATTTGTAATCTATATAATCTATTTGCATATATTCTGCATTTTCTATCTTTATTTCTGATATTTGTTTCTTTTTTGGATCATTAGGCATTTTACAATCTCTAGCTAAATGTCCTAGTTTCCCACAATTATAACAAGTACATTCTTTTATAGATTTCTTTCTCTTATATGGTCTTTTATATTTATAATCTTTTACATAATATCTTTTTCTTGGTTTCTTATGCTTATATTTTGACTTTCTATACTTCTTATAATTCCTATGTCTTTTTTTTCTTATAATATTTTTTTTCACATCTAAATTGAGGTGCTATTTTATCCTTGCAACATGCTAAATTCCTTATTAATGTTTTTTCCATTTTTATTTCTTCTCTGTATTTTTCACATATATTCCTATACCATTGTTGTATAAATTTTATTCTTGCTCCTAGGGTATCTACTATTTTTTCTTCATCCCAACTCTTTATTATTTTTTACCTAAATGGTTCAGGTAATTTACTAAAATTTAATCTTCTTACTTCTTTACTTTCTTCGGTATTGTATGCTCCCTTATAGTAGTATTCTTTATATGCACATTTATATTCATCTATATAGCATATATTACATATTGCTAGTTTTAACGTTAAATTCCTATTTGTATCCTTTTCTTGGTTTTGTTCTTCTTCTTCTGTTGGCATACTGCTAAATTCATCTCTTATAGCTATTTCATATTTTTTCAATATGTCTATAGGTGTTAGTTTAGTTGCTGTTGTTCCTTCCATTTTTTTTCTCAGCCCTTATTACCTTTTTACTATCTTCAGTTAAATTTAAAAAACCATAATTTTGTTGTTCCTATTAGTGTTCTTTCTATATATTCTGGTGTATCTGTTGCATTTATACCATTGTCTAATAATTGTTTTGTTATATATCTTATCCATAATTGTATCATTTTATCTACATCTATTACACATTCTAAGTCTAAGAAGTTATAATTTTTATTAATTATTTGTTTTGGCGTCCATTTGTTATATTCATCCCTTAGGTTGTATCTTTTAAACTTATCTTTATAATAATATGTAGGTTTTCTTATTTCTGATGTACTAGGTATTATATTTTCATCGTCTTTTTTATCAAGATTGTTTATTTCCGTGCTTGTATTTTCTAATATTTCTTTATTAATTACTTCTTGTTTTTCATTTATTTCTAGTTTTTCTATATTTGTTAAGATTTCTGTATGTGTTTCACTATTTTCTGAATCATAATTATCTATTTCTTCAGCATCTACTGTATTTATTTCTACTTCATTAGTTTCTAATTCTTTCTTTTCTAATTTTCTTTAAATTGATTTATCTCAATTAATAATTTTTTTTCTTTATCTTTTTCTTCTTTTTCTTTCTGTCTTTTTTGATACAGCTCTTTTAGCATTTGCAGTTATTTTTCTAATTCAACAATCCTATTATTTTTAGTTTCTTCTATTTTTCATATTTCTTCTGTAGTCTATTATTTTATTTTATCTATTTCTTTTTTCATGTCTATTTCTTCGTTTTCTCTTGCTATTCTTACCATGACTGTTAATTTATCTTCTAATTTTAATTCTTCTTTTTCTAATATTAAGTATAAATGTTCACTTATTTTCTTATATCTTCTTCCTAAATTAGAAAATACTATTCTTATTTTTAATTTTTCATGATTTTCATATGTTTTTTCATCTATTATAAATTTTTCTTTATTCATTTTATCTTCTTGATAGTGTATAGATCATGTTGATATATGTATTCTAGATTATCTATTTGTGATTCTAAATATGATATTTCTTCCTTTTGTGCTTTTATTGATTTTTACCATTGTCCAACAATCATGTTATATTGTAGTCTCTCTTTTCTTATTTTTAATTCTTTTCGTTTTTAAGATATTATCTGTTTTTGTTATTTAAATTTTTGTGATTTTTTATGTTATTCAACTATACAATATTTATAATATTTTAGTGGATACCGAAATCTAATTTTATCATAATTAGGTAGTATGTATCTCATTCTTCTAGATTTTAAATGAATTATTAATTTTGCCTCATTACTAGATATTAAGGTAATTAAGTAAGCTAATATATGGGGGTTTTCTTTTATTTTATTTAACTTCTTATATTCTGGGTAGTAACTAGTTAAAATTATTTTGATTTCTCTAAAAGCTTGTGTATTTTTAAATGGTCGTCTTATATTTAACAAATAAATAACAATATAGTTAACAAGATCACGTAATTAAGTTAACATTTCTCATAATTAACACATATCTACTTGTATATATTTTTAAATAACATAGCTTTGATACCAAGAACATGAACATGAACATGAACAAGATATTTGAAAAATCATTTATACCAAAAACACAAAAAGACCCCTTGTTCATACCCTCACGAACTACCACATATCGAGAAAGTTTAAACCTTGTCATAAAAATATATCCTCTTTAATTAGCTGTTTTGTACATGATACAAACCCTTCATTTTGCTTTTACTTTGAATCTCGCCTTGCATGCTCATTTGTTTGAGCTATTTTTTGAAAAGAGTGATATTTTTCACTTTGTAGCAATATTTTAGTTTTAACTTTTTATATAACATGTTTAAGATTATAAGATTGAAAGACATTTTAATATATTAGACAACTCTTTAATTTAAGGCCACAAATTTCAAAAGTTTTCTTTAATCACTTAAAAAATTAATTTGGAATGGAAGAAGTAATAACTTATATATATAAATATATATATATACACACACACACACTAGAGGAGCATGACCCATGTCAGCACAGACCCAACATTAATATATTTTTACTATGTATAACAAGTAGATTGATGTTAATTCAAATTATGAATAATAAAAAATTAATACACAAAATATATTAACTACTTGATAATACTTTTCAAGGAGCCAAATTATCTTCCAAGATAATTATGTATAACTTATTCATATAAATAAAAAAATTTGATGCATTTTAAAGTTTACTTTAATCATATGACTGAGATTTCCTACATTAAGTATAAAATATGAGATTAGAATTAATACATAAGACTTGACACTTGTTGTATAAAATAAAAAATAATTGTTGAAAAATATAAAGGGTTATCTAGTCATTGGATATTACATCACATATGGGTTGCAATTAATAATCCAAAGTTACATCTTATTCCCCTACTAAGCCGACATAAACATCCTTTGCTTCAATTTTTTCTTTTTTTTTATTTGTCAACTTATTTTTGAAGTTAAATTAAATTAATATTTTAAATTTAAATTTTAAGTGTTTCAAAAATCCGATTCAAAATTATATTAAAAAATTATAATTTACCATCCATCATATCAATTTAAGTTATTTGACTTTGAAAACACGATAAACATACTTCTGTAAATGTTTTATCAAACTTTGCTTTTGTATATGTTCCTTCCATTGAAACGTAGAAGTTGTTTGTTAGAGTGTATAAAAATAATTTTGAATAGAACGTATTAGTAATGTTTGCATTAATAATGCTTGAATTAGTATTATTGGTATTATTTATGCTATTATTATTTCTTATACACTGTTTGGTGTGCTGTATTGTAACTTGCCTTTTCAATCTTGATATATTTAAACAATTTTTTTTTAATAAAAAAAAGATTGCATATACATTATCTAAGATTCATCTGGGATCTAGCACAGATTCAATATATGTTATTTTTTGTCTCAATTTATGTGACACATATAGAATTTCGATAATTAATCATATTGTAGACATCTAAAATTTGTGGGACTCTTAAAAAATAATCCAAATTCTGCTAGAGTTCTAGGAGGCTACTTTATCCTAAATCCCATCTATTTAAAGGGTAACATATATTCCCTGAAACAGACAACTTGAATATCCGATAAACTCATGGGTATTCGTAAAAAGATCAATTATCTCCAGTTTCCCATAAATTCACGGGATATTTACAAAGAGATCAACGATCTTCAAAGTCCCAATAAATTCATGGGATATTTATAGATCAAAACCCTCTCTTCTTGACAATCAAATACATCAAGAAGATCCACAAAATCTCCTTTCATGGACATCAAATCCGAATATTCCTACGTTCGAGAAATATGCCAGTAACGACCCTCGAATTATGGAGAAATTCAAATATTCCTAAGTTTGAGAAATATGCTACTAACAACCCACGAAATATAGAGAAAATTAAGATAGAAGAATCAAGGGAGGAACAGATTTGTACCTACATTATTTATCAATAAAAATTGTTGTTTCTTCATATTTTTATTTGTGGTTGAAATTTATTTTTCCATGAATTCAATTATGCTGCAAACAAATTGGCACGCCTAGTGGGACCAAATCTACCTTTTATCTCTTCTCTTATAAATTAGATCTGCAAATATGTAGCCGCCGCATAAAGATGGATGCTCTATTGGTACTTCAAACTCGTCATCAAAACTACACTTCGACAAGCCTTGAAGTAGGGGGCATTTGTAGACATCTAAAATTTGTGGGACTCTTAAAAAATAATCCAAATTCTGTTAGAGTTCTAGAAGGCTACTTTATCCTAAATCTCATCTATTTAAAGGGTAACATATTCCCTAAATAGACATCTTGAATATCCCATAAACTCATGGATATTCGTAAAAAGATTAATCATCTCCAATATCCCACAAATTCACAAGATATTCACAAAGAGATCAACGATATTCAAAGTTCCAATAAATTAATGGGATATTTATAGATCAAAACCCCTCTTCTTGATAATCAATACTTCAAAAAGATTCGCAAAATCTCCTTTCATGTGATCAAATCCAAATATTTCTACGTTCGAGAAATACGCCACTAACGACCCTCGAATTAGGGAGAAATTTAGATATTCCTACGTTTAAAAAATATGCTACTGACATCATCGAATTATAGAGAAAATCAAGAGAGAAGAATCAAGGGAGGAATAGATTTATACTCACATCGTTTATAAATAAAAATTATTGTTTCTTCATATTTTTATTTGTGGTTGAAATTTATTTTCCATGAATTAAATTATGTTGCAAACAAACTGGCACGCCCAATGGGACCAAATCTACCCTTCATCTCTTCTCTCAGAAATCAGATCTACAAATCTGTAGCTACCGCATAAAGATGGATGCTCTATTGGTACTTCAAAGTCGTCATCAAATCTACACTTCGACAAGCCTTTAAGTAGGGCACATTTGTAGACATCTAAAATTTATGGAACTCTTCAAGAAGAATCCAAATTCTGTTAGAGTTCTAGGAGGCTACTTTACCCTAAGTCCTATCTATTTAAAGGGTAACATATTCCCTAAAATAGGCATCTTAAATATCCCATAAACTGATGAGTATTCATAAAAAGATCAATCATCTCTTGTACCCCAAAAATTCACGAAATATTCACAAAGACATCAACGATCTTCAAAGTCCCAATAAATTCATAGGATAATTATACATCAAAACCCTCTTTTTTGATAATCAAGTACATCAAGATGATCCATAAAATAGCCTTTCATGGAGATCAAATCCAAATATTCTTACGTTAGAGAAATGCGCCACTAACGGCCCTCGTATTATGGAGAAATTCAAATATTCCTACATTCGAGAAATATGCTACTGACAACCCTCGAATTATAGAGAAAATCAAGATAGAAGAATTAAGGGAGGAACAGATTTGTACCCACATCGTTTATCAATAAAAATTATTATTTTTTCACATTTTTATTTGTGGTTGAAATTTATTTTCCATGAATAAAATTATGTTGGAAAACACATTATTTTAATATGTATTTATATAATTTAAGTTGTTAACTATTTTAATTTATAATATTTTTAATATAATTTTTAAATAATATACGTTGCTTTTCTTATCCAAGCTTTTGTAGCATTGATAGTAAATTATATTTTAAAAATAATTTAGGTTTTTAATTATTGTGATTTATAATACTTTTCTTCTATATCAATTTAAGTGACACTAATATAATTTCAAGAGTCAACCAAATATTTTATATCTTTTAAATTTTTTAAGTTGTTAATTATTGAAATTTATAGTATGTTGTGTGTATTTTTTTGAGATATATAACAGATTAAATTATTTTTTAGATATTTTAAGTTGTTACCTATTGTAATTTATAATACTTTTTACGTAATTTTTCTATTTTGAATAATATATGTTACTCTCCTTCTCCAGAGTTTTGTATCATTGACAGTCAATTATATTTTTTAAATAATTTAATTTTTTAATTATTATAATCTATAATATTTTTTATTTCAATTTAAGTGGCACAATTCTTAGATGATTATAATAATTAATTAGGGGTGATATAGTAAAATCATGATTGAAGCAACGAAACATAAATGTCTTAAATGACTCACAACAACTAATTAGAAGTGACAAAGCAAAATTACTATAAATAATACTTGTGAAACAAATTTAAGGGAACCTCATATAAGACGTTAAGTTAATTTAAAACATCAAGAGTTAATTTCTCATTTTTATATCTATTTTACCTTTTTTTATTAAATTTTATTAATTTTGTAATACTCAAGTGACTTATAATAATTAATTAAGGGTGATATTCAGTAAAACTATGGTTGAAGTAGCTGAAGCAGATATGCCATAAATGTCTATTTTATTTTTTAAAATTAAATATTATTAATTTTTAATAAATAAATAACTTATAATAATTAATTAGGTGTGATATAGTAAAATCACAGTTGAAGCAGCTAAAGCAGACATGTCATAACTATTTATTTTATATTTTTTAATTAAATATTATTAATTTTTAAAAAGTAATAACTTATAATAATTAATTATGAGAGATACAGTAAAATCACGGATTGGATATTATTAATTTTAATACATAAATGACTTATAATAATTAATAGGGTGATATAGTAAATCATGGTTAGAGCAGCTGAAGCAGATATATCATAAATGTCTATTTTATTTTTTAATAAAATATTATTAATTTTTTAATATATAAATAACTTATAATAATTAAATAGGGGTGATATAGTAAAATCACGGAGCAAGCAATCTGCTGAAGCAGGCATGTCGAAATCCTCTCTTATAATATATATATATATATATATATATATATATATATATATATATATATATATATATAGAGAGAGAGAGAGAGAGAGAGAGAGAGAGAGAGAGAGAGGCAAATTCAAGGAGTTAATAGGGTTCTCGGAGACCCATCAATTTTCATGCAAATTTTGTACTTATATTGAGAAATCTAGTAAATATGAAAGAATTATAAGTTGGAAATCAATAAATAAAGTATGCCATTAGTTTAGTGGCGAGAAAATACATCATGCCCCCCCCCCCCCCCAAACTTGAAGCCAAAACTTACTTTAACACTTTTACTTAACTTATAATTATTTACCCCCTTAACAACTTTCATGTGAATTAATTTCAACCTCAAAATCAAAATTCCACTCTCACAATGGAGAGTGCACTACACACGCGCCATGTCATTGCCAAATCAGTGGCACATCAGTGCCATGTCATTGTCACGTAAGAAATTATAATTTTAAAAAAATAATCCCACACACATACTTTTATATATTTTTTTAAAAAACTATATATACTATTTTTATATACATAAAAAATATACTCTTTTAAATATATATATATATATATATTATTTATATATTTTTTTAAAAAGAAGCAAAAAATATATAATAGAATTACCCCCTCCCCCCGCCATTCCTTTTTCTTCACAGACCCCCCCTTCCTTCTTCTTTACAGCCCCCCACCCTACTCTACCCCGATTCCTTCTTCTTCTTCTTTAATAGAATTACCTCCATCTATAATTTCCACTCCATCAAGTACAGGAACATATACTATTGTCAAGGAACTTTTATTTCAAGATTCTTGGTCTAGGAGCTTGAATACCTGATCCGGATATCAATACGATATTGACAATATAATTAAAATTCTATCACTGGCTAAATGTCCAGAATGCATATCACCCCTTAGCGAACAAAAACTTCTACTCTGCCAATTCTAGTTCACATATCACCCGCTCCGTCTCTTCCTTTCTCCATTGTTGCAAGCTTTTCAATGAGTTTTTTTTTTCCTCATCAAATGAAAAATTGACTTGAGAAAATCTAACAATGGACTAAATAAAAGTATATAATCACAAAAATACATCAATACTCAAAATCTCAAATTCAAATTCATTTACATTAACCTAAACCCAAAATCCCTACACTTTTAAATTCTCAATTCTCTACTCAAAAATGTCTACAGAAATGGCACAAACAGTCCTAAATTCAAAAATGGCATTGATGATATTCACATGACATGAAATTCTAGGCCAAGAACCAAACTTGTTCATCAATCTTAAACCATTTTTGGTTGTCTAAATATAAACTTTTGAATTAATTGGGACTTGGTAGGAAAGGGGTTATGAAGAAGACGAAGAAACGGGATGGGGGTTCAAAGAAGATAAAGAAGTAGGGTATTGGAAGGTGTGGGTAGGGGTGGGGAAGGGGAGTGACGAAGAAGAAGATAAAGTTGAGTTCTTGATTTTTTAGGATCGGACAGGCGAGCGGTAATCCGCCATACCAACCAGACCTATAAACTAACATCGAGAAATGAAATCTACTTTGAACTTAATAAGCTCAGAGGCATGGTTAGGAATAAACCGGGGAAAAAATATGCCGATATACCCCATAGGACGTCTAAATATTATCTACGTCCAATTTCTCAAGATATTCTGAAAAAGGAAAGAGATTGGAATCAGACTAATACGTCGTATAGCGGAGATGTAATATATGAATGGAACTTGGTTGGCTTATTAGAAAGATAATTATCTGTCCTTGTTCATTGAATGTTAATGTATTCTAATATAGCGAAAGCTACAACATCTACCGAGAATCGTCGAAGACGTAAAGATACAACTATTTGTAAAATAATCGTTGCTAGTTTTACTGGCCAACTTCGTGGCTGGTGGGATAATTTATTAGATAATGATAAAACAAATGCTATATTCGAAGCTAGGAATTCCACCGAAGGTATTGATAACCTAGGAAGAGCATTACCTACGAATAGAGAAGATGTTGTTTATGTTGAGAATCTAGGAAGAGTATTACCTGCGAATAGAGAAGATGTTGTTTATAATCTTATACTTACTATTATTGAACATTTTGGTGGTAGATTTATGAATCAATATGAGAATACTCGAACACTCTTAAATGGTCTTAGATGTAGGACCTTTAGAGAATTTAGATGGTATAAAGATACCTTTCTAAGCAGGGTCATGGATTTACCCGAAAGTAAGTATACACATTGGAAGGCAAAGTTCATAGATGGTCTTCCTCCTCTATTTGCTGAAAGAGTTAGAAAGGAGCTTAGGGGCTCGGGTTCTTATGGTGAAATATCCTATGACAATTTTACCTATGTTCAGCTGATAACAGCCTGTACTCAGCAAGGTTTAGCTTTGTGCAATGAGTTAAAATTATCTATACAAATTAAGCTTGATAAGCTTAAAGAAAGATCCCAATTAAGATATTTCTATGAGCAATTTGGTATGGATAAACCGACTTCTACTTCTCAAGAAAAGGGTCGAAGATATTCTAAGTTTGATAAACCCTATAAGAAGAAGAGATCTAGGCATAGATCCAAAGAAGAACGTGACATTCGTAAAGCCCAGTGTAAGTCTACTAGATTTATGAAAAATAGGTCTACGCACGATCTCGCCAAAATTAAGTGTTACAGATGTGGTAACTTTGGGCATATTGCTCCTAACTTCAAGCTCCAAAAGCTTAAACTTTTAGGTCTTGCTGATGATATTCATGATCAAGTATATGGTTTGTTATACACTTCTGGTTTCGAATCTGATTATAATTGTGATTCTGAATTTGAAAATGATGTTGAATTGCCTGATTCATCTAATAGTGATCATGCCAATATTTGTGCTGACTACAACGGTGATAATTGTGTTTGTGATGAAGTTTTTTATAAATTGCAATCATAGTTTGAAGATTTAGATTTGAATATTCAAACCCTCATTGCTGATAGCGTTCTTGAGTTATTAAAAGAAGTTTCTGGTGGAAAACTTCATGAAAAAATTATTAATTTTGCTACAAAAAAATCTGTTGATAGTGCTCCTAATACTTTTAAAATTGCTGATAGCATTCATGTTACTCAGAGTACTGATAATGATTATTATATGTCTTATTCTTTAGCTGATGTAAATAGACGTCTTGCTATAAGTCAATTACCTGGCAAAGATACATCTTTCAATGATTTTAAAATTTAGGTTGAAAACCTAAAAAAAGAGATTATATCTCTGAAGCAAAACCAAATGATTTGTGATCATAGGATTACAAAAAATTGAGAAAGATATTTCTCACACTGATGTTTCTTCCAGTTTCAAAAGGAAGAAATTTTTTTTTGATATAGAAGAAGACGTTGATATTGTCAAAAACTTTGATGTAAAAAATAATTTTATTTTGGGCATGATGTAATTTATTACAACTCATAAATAATATATAAATTGCACTATATTAAGTGATAATATCTTTGATAGGGATAACCCTACTCCTTCTAAAATGGAGTTTGATGTTAACAGTATTTAATATGATTCCACACCAAATTGATTTTAGTCCTGGTTCCCAGGCAAGGAGTTATATTAAAAAAGAATTTTTTAATAAAAAATAGAATCGATTTAGAATTTGGTTCTTTGAAACTTATAGTCCAGACGAACTAAAGAATATTTCTCAAGAATTTTATGAGATATGTGCATAGTATAATAAGATTGTGTGCTTTGTGCCGTGGTTTATAACCACATATTTTTCATTATATGTTAAGGTGTTGGAAAGATCTTATCAAGATGCGAGTGGCAATATTATTCAAACTATTTACCTTCCCCAATCACCTTTTGTATTACCTAATAATACTGGAATTACTTTTTCTGCATTTCAAAAATTCATTGATAATGAAATTGGTAAAGTGACTGTTGCAGAAATAAATAATTTGATTGCTCAGAATAATTATTTGAGTCTTTATGTGAAAGTTCTGAGAGAACATATTTTTTCTCTTGATAAAAACATATCTTTTCTTTTGATAAAAACTGGATGAATTGATTGAGATGGTAAAAAAACATAGTGTTAGTCCAAAGTCATTTGATATTGCTTCTACTTCGGAAAGTAAGAAGGAAGTCTTGAAAACTAGGCCTTCTATTCAGAGACCTCTAGATATTGAGGGATTTGAAAAATTATCTCCCATGGAAGAATTGGAAAAATTACTTGATAAAAAGTTTTTCGGTTTAAATATAAAACCCAATTGCAAAGATTCTTAGAGAGTTTGAATTATATATCCCTATTTTATGAGAAATTATCAAAAGATTTAGCTCCCTTATATGATAGATTAAAAAAGGGCTTTCAAGGTCCCTAGACTGATAGTCATACCAACCTTGTTAAACGTATTAATCAATGTGTAAAATCTTTGCCTTGCTTAACTTTAGCTAACCCTACTTGGCTAAAAATTATTGAAACTGGTGCCTCTAATGTTAGTTATGGAGGAATACTTAAGAAATTTAATCCCCATAATAATATTGAAGAATTTATATGATTTCATTCTGGGAAATGGACTGATAGTCAAAAGAAGTATGCAACAGTTGCACATGAAATGTTAACTATTGTTAAGTGGTATCAGAGCCTAGGAACTTTCATAGAAATTATGTAATAGATCTAAATCCTTTAGCATAGATATGAGGTTTTTAAAACACGATGGATATGGGTGAAGTTAGTACGAAAAGTACTAAACTTGAAGAGGTAGATTTACCTCTAAATCTTGATTTATTAAATAAATGGACTATCCCCAAGGTGGATATAAAAACCATTTATTAATATGGTTTTGTTTGATAAAGTGCTTCATAAGCAAATTATAAAAACTACTGAGTAGTCTTTAGCATTAAATGCGGATGAACAGACTATTAGACTGTTAAATAAACGTGATATTAAGATGTGTAAACATCATTATAATTTTATGTATATAGAAATGGTGCAAATTGTATTTAAACCTTTAACTCTTAAAGGGTTACCAGAGACATTTCTAGCTGTACTTCGGGATGCTAGAAATTTAAATTTCAGACAGTCTCTTATGGGTTCAATTGAATCCACTGTAGCCTATGGTCCAGTATATTTTAACACACAACCAAATTTGAAATTATCTTTACCTGATGTGAATATTCTTGATGCTTTGACTTTAAATATAAAAATTTGTGGTTATAATTATGCCCCTGGTTCTGAGTTAATTTATCTTTCTTATAGAATTTATTACAAATTATTGTCTACTCTGAACCCAAGATGCAAACTGATAGATGATGTATCAAATCAGACCTTATTGGTCGAAATAAACTTCACAAAATCCAAGGTCACCACAAGGAGACCTATAAGATGGGATGAAATTGAATTTCCCGAAACATGAATCTTAAATTTGATTGTTTCTCCAAATCAAGTCACGGATGATGTGACAAACTCTGAGTTATCTCATGTAACTCAAAACCCAGATGGACGGATTTGTCTTTAATTTGACAACAAATCCATGATTTATAACCGACATTTCTTTTCTATGCCCAAATTATTGCCTGCTATGCATCATATATCTCCTATTGAACCAATTTATAGTCCAGCTAGGAATCGTGTAACATCTTTGCATATTATTGATTCTGCATCTATACCTGCATCTACACGCTTTGTAGAAAAAATTAAAATCAATCCTAAAAAAAATATTGTTCTAGATAGTGACAATAGCTCTGATACCATTTAACACGATCGAATAGGCGGGCGGTAATCCTCCATGCCAACCAGACCTATTAACTAATATTAGGATGCCTAGTCGGAAAACCAACCGAGGCACCAACCGAAATATAAAAGAATTTCAAATAGCTTAATGACTGCATGAAAAAATTCTTTTACCCAAACAAGGGGCCTTTCGGAATATTAATACTTACTTAAGAAAAGCCCATGTGTCTAGTGATTCTAACGGTCTTAAAAGTCACGACTTGCTAGACGTAGTCACTATGAAAAAGCCACCATAAGTAGTACTAATTTTGAATGTACCAACCATTTCGGAACCAAGTCAAGAAACAATAAAAAAATTTCTTCATATTTTGATAGAGTCTAGATCTTTCATAGTTACTAAGTAAGAGAAGTTAGATCTCTGGGATAGATATGAAAAGTTTTTAGCCGGACATAGTCACGGCTGGAGAGGGGAAGAAAGTATTAAAGTATGTCAAAATTAAAGAAGTAAATACCTTAAGACACGCCGGATGCAAGGCCAGAATAGTAAACAACGACGGCTATCAGCACTTTTATTTAAACCTTGAACTATGTTACACAGGAGAGAGGAGGGAGCAAACTTTGCTTAGAGAGAGAAAATAAAGAAAATAAAAAATTTTCTTCTGCCCTTCCCGAATAGATGAAGGTCATATATATAGAAAATGAAAAGCAAAAGAAATCTATGCACAGTACTTATGGGTCCCACATTCGGGTCCCTATGCACAGTGAATCTACTGTGTAAATAGTATATATATATATATATATATATATATATATATATATAATAATAATAATAATAATAATAATAATAATAATAATAATAATAATAATAATAATAATAATAATAATAAAGTGGGCCTTTTAAAAAAAAATTCACGCATTTTGATTTTAATTTTTGCCACGTCAGCCGTAGGGAAGGAATTTAATTCACTTGAAAGATATTAAGGGGGATATATAATTGCCCGATTAGTTTAGGGTCTAAAGTAAGTTTTGACTACAAGTTCGGGGGGGGGGGGGGGGGTTTTGATGTCTTTTCTCTTTAGTGGCTTTAGAAGGAGCCTATTAAAGCATTGTTAACCATTTGATTGTGGATTTAAGTCCCCTTAGTCACTGTAATGGATTTCTATTTTGCCTAGGAAACGCATAAATTTTAAATTCTAGATCTCTCTTTCTCTCTCTCTCTCTCTATATATATGTATATATATTTTATTTTATTTTTACTTATATATAAGAGACAATAAATTTTTTGGTCGTCCTCACAACCAAAGATTTTTGCATCTTTAACGAATCATCTTGCTACACATGGATAACCATTGACTTTTGTCATTTTTCAATTTTACATTCACTCCTTTTCATTAAATTCATTTAACGTGGCATCAATAATTGGTCAACTCGACATTGTATTATTTTTCTCCATTTATTTTATGTGACATATTTTTTTTAATCTGTTTTAAAAAAATCACCTTGCTATTTAATTAATAATAATCTAATGTTAAAATTTTCTTTCTACACTTAATGAGATGATTTACAACCACATAAAATGAAACGGAGAGAGTAGTAAGTTTTGTGGGCCTTTTTTTTTTCTTACTTTATTCAGTTTATTAATTTTCTTGGATTAGTTTATTTTAAGATTTTAATTTATAATTGATTTTAAATATTTAATAATATTTTGGAAAATGTTAAAAAAAAGTGTTTCTAAACAGTTGTTAGTAAGACAAAAAACTATAAACTAAAAATGTTTTACTACTATATATAAGGGAGGACTTTTAATTTTGATAGTTTTCACTTGAATTTTTTTTCTTTTTAGGTTTATTTTATCCCTAAATTAAGTTTTAATGACATTATTCATTTGGATAAATTTGAATTAATTATATGAATTCTTATAAAAGTTATATAAAAACTGATGAGTCAAGAAATAAGTGATAGTGTTGTAAACTTATTTATTCAGTCAAATTAGAAATTTAACTAAAAATTTGTTGTCTTCATTTAAATGAAAGTGATAATAAGAGAGAACTCTTAACGATTTTTGGTCCTCCCTGAGAGCATTTTTGTAAATACTTTTTACCTTTGATTGAAGCTTTGATACCTTTGAAAAATTTTACCCATTGAAGAAAAAACTACAAAATTTATTTTGTTGAATTAAATTTGTAACTATTTGATTTATGATATATTTATTTATAAATTAACTTTGTTTTTATCATCATAAAATAATTTGTAGTATCAAATATGTCTTATATTATTTAAATGTTGTACTTGTTTTTAGAAAAATATGTTAGCCATAATTAATGAGTTTAATTGAGAAAAAATAATGAAGTTAATTCAGCATAAGACAAAATCAATTTAGACCGTTAAAGAATTTAATTTTAAAATTTTAGTAGAATAAAAAGGAGAAGAATTTTAGTGCATGCATTTGTTTGCAAAATAAAAGAAAGTCGAAATATATAAAAAAATATTATTTTTGAACTTACAATTTTTTTTACTTCCTCTATTTTAATTTATTTGTCTAATTTTTATTTAGCACAAATTTTAAAACTTAACAAAGATTTTTGGATTTATGGTATTAAACTTAAGATATGTGTAAAGAACCAAAATATTCTTTAATCCTGTAATCCTACATGATTCCCAAAAAAGGAAAGAGATTTTTTTAAATGAACTTAAAAAAACTTGGATGGAAAAAATTAAAATAGATATGTTATTAGTATTTTAAAAATATTAAAGATTATCTATCTACTTTTGACTAACATAAGGTTACCAAAACAGACGAAAAATAAAGGAACAAAAAAACCAAAAAATCTTTACAAACATAAATGTTGATGTAGTTTGGGCCCGGGCTTAGCATGGGCCAAATGAGACTGGTATATATATATATATATATATGTATATATATAGAGAGAGAGATTTGATTCCTCGTCTCGTAATCCCCATCCCTACCCCTATTTTGAAGAAAAAAACTAATGATATATATATAAAGAGAATCTTAGTAGTTTAGTTGGTTGACTATATGATCTTTTTCCTTGGTGAGGATTTGGTTCCTCATCTCGTAATCCCCTTCCCTACCCCAATTTGGAAGAAAAAAACTAATGATTTATACATATATAATCCAACCATTTCTCTTGTTTAACCATAGGATTATGAGAGATAGTCTATAATCCAGCCATTGCTCTTGTTTTAGTGATATTTGTTGGTGATATCCTACTGGTGTAGGTTGTGATTTTTCTCATAGAAATCCCTTGTTCTTACATTCTTGCAAATTAATCTTTGTGTTGGTACTGTTCATGATCTTCCCCATAGAAGGACTAGGTATCGAATCAGGTCCTTGTTGTTGTGGTGGACTCGCATAAGCTAACACTAAGGATCCTCCAAACGTATTAGTTGTTGTAATGAGTATCCATAGCCTAGTTGTCTATGAGCAGTATACAAACAGGTGATATAAGCTTTCAATACTATCCGCTAAGCATAGGCAGCACTTTATGTTTTCACTAGTGATCCTCACTCTCAGCATACTCTCTTTTGTAAACAATATTCTTTGGACAACTATTCATATAATGAATCTGTGTTTTATAACCACAGTGGAGCTCCAAACTAGGTTTGCAATGTCTAGTTTGTTGCAAAGTAGCATCAACCTTAAACAACTCCGTAGCCACTGATACCTCCAATTATTTATGAGGATGTTGTTTCCATGAGCATCATACTATGAATTCCTTACTTAACTTTGTTTAACTTGCTACAGTACCAGCTGTTGTCAGCTAGATCCAAGTGAGACCATACATCCCTATCTTATTTCATATTGACCTATCCACCTCAGCCAAATAATTTTTTTACATGCATTTAACGTCTATATATATTTACCAGCTACAACCATATTCCTTAATTTGCAGCTCTTTATGTTCAAGCCCCCGTATCTCTTTGGTTTGCACACTTGCTCCCACGATACAAGAGTTATTTTTCTCTTTTCTTTGCTACACCCTCAAAAATAATCTCTACACATTTTATCCATCCCTTTCAGCACATTCTAGGGTAAAGTGAAAATAACACCTCAAAAGTTATATATAGAAAATAATACTTAGTTAATTACATGCAACCTATCAATTGCTTAACTAGCACTAATGTTTTTTACTTGCACTCCTTGATGACAATTTTACTTATTTCACTCTTTTACAGATAATGGAATCCCCAAATATCTCATAGGGAGCTCTCTTAACTTTAAACCAACAATCTCTTTAAGTTTCTCCTGGATTGTGTATCACTCGAGGTATATAGATATTGTTAGGGTTTTTGTCTTGATTTTCTTACCAAAATTGAGTTTTAGTTTTTCTATTGAAGGTAAATAAAAATAATACCATAATTACTTTTATTTTTCTTTAAAGAAAAATATAAAACTTTTTCATATTTGGCAAACCTCTTTTTTTGGAGGAAAGATTTTGGACATCTATAAATAGAAGACCCCCTTCTCATACCATAATATAATAGCATCCACAATTTAGTCATCAAAGAGTATTGTTTAAGGAGAAATTTCTCCCAACATGTTTTATCCCTTTTCAATAGGTTTTAAGTTTTTTTCAATATTATTTTTAATATGTAGGTGATTTGACCAAACCATATTAATAATATATTTTTAGTATTTGTTTTTCATTGTCATCTGAATTATCACCGTCTCAGTTTGCAAACTTTAAGCTTCCGCATGACGCCCTCTCGATTTTGAACCCAACAAGTGGTATGAGAGCTTACGGTTCAAAGGTCCAAAGGTTTGGTTAAATGAGATTAAATAGGTTCAAAGCGGTTTCAAATCAAGATGCAACCAGTTTGACGATAATGACGTTTTTGTCCAACTACATGTGGAGAAGATATTTTAATCATATTTTCAACAATCCTGCTGTCACATCTTTAAAATAAAGCTCTCTTTTAACCCTACAAAGGGCTCATATATTTTTAACCCAAAAGCTCTATTTTTAAGTATGCCAAACAACAATGATGAAGACTCTGTGAAAGAACAAAGATCAAAGATGTGAAGAAGGCAGATCAAGTGAAGAAAATCAAGCCAAAAAGGGAGATTTGTTAGGATTTTTGCCCTGATTTTCTTACCAAAATTGAGTTTTAGTTTTCTATTGAAGGGAAATAAAAATAATACCATAATTACTTTTATTTTTCTGTAAAAAAAATATAAAAAACTTTTCCATATTTGGCAAACCTCTTTTTTGGAGGAAATATTTTGGACATCTATAAATAGAAGACCCCCTTCTCATACTATAACACAATAACATCCACAATGTAGTCATCAAAGAGTATTGTTTAGAGGGAGATTTCTCCCAATATGTATTATCCTTTTTCAGTAGGTTTTAAGTTTTTTCAATATTATTTTTAATATGTAGGTCGTTTGACCAAACCATATTAATAATATATTTTAGTAGTTTTTCATTGTCATCTGAATTATCACCGTCTCAGTTAGGAAACTTTAATCTTTCGCATGACGCCCTCTCGATTTCAAATCCAATAGATATTAGACTTGTGCATAGTGGCTTCAAGACTTCAACCTTGACAAATGTTGCAGTACCTTCATGATTCTTAACTGGTGTCTTATTTTGCTTATAGAAGATCATTAGATCATCTGCAAACATCAAGTGAGTCGACATTAATTCTTTGCAGTAAGGGTGAAATCTAAAATTTGAAATTATTCCATCTTGTGTAGTGTTCTAAATAAATAATTTATTACCATAACAAAAAATAGTGGAAATAAACAGTCACCCTGCCTCAACCTTATTCTCCTTCCCTATTCACATTAATAGAGAAATTTATGGATGTTACATATTTCATCACTATTTGTATAAATTTCTAGGGAGATCCATACCCTCCCACATCACATCTATGAAGCTCTATTTTACCATATCATAAGCTTTGTGTAGGTCAATAATTATCATACATATTAGTGATATCTTCTTGTTGTATTATCTAAGAAAATAATGGCACGCTAGCACATTGTGAACCAATGATCTACCTTAGATAATTATTGTTTGAGTATTTATAACTAAATATGGAAGCACCATATTTAACCTTTGGCATAACATCTTGGAAATGCATTTATATATGACATTACAACAGGCTATGGTCATGCATTGGCTTGAAAAACTAGGATACTTCACTTAGGAATGAAAGAAAGTTAGCATTTTGTATGAGATCTAGAATTTCTCCAATCATCTCCTTGATTATGATATCTCAAGCTGCCTTGAAAATTCTACTACCATAATGTCACGACCCGAATCAAGGTCTGGCAGTGATGGGTATCTCAAGCCTAATAAGGACCGAAGTTGTTGCCTAGTTAAATATAACATAACACACCTAGCAGTGGATGAATTCTAAACATATAACAAGATAGAATAATTAATGATAAGGATGTACTAAGGAATCACAATACCAAATCCCAATCAACAGTTATCCACAAAGCCTCTATTCTAAACCAAACAATCTAAGTTGGGATATGTCTCCGACAATATCCAAAGATAAGTCTAAAGAAAAGTCTGTGATAATAGATAAACCAAGAAGCAACGGCCTTTCAAAAAAAGGAGGCTCACCACTTCAAGCTTACTATGGACAACTAAGAAATCCTGTCACTATGTAGAAAAGGTAGAAGTACCTTCAGACCCTATATCACGTAAGAATACAGCATTCGAAGATGATTAATGGGTTGAGCGCTAGCATGTAACTCAGGGATAAGGGGTAAAATTGTGCCATGATCAACAATTCAAAACCACTCAAAATTAGTGTACACTATCATATACAAATACAAACATACATACATATATAGATAGATAGATACATACATACATATATATTTATACATACATATATGTATATACATACATATATATATACATACATACATATATATATACATAAATATATATATACATACACATATATACATACATACATATATATACATACATATATATATATACACACATACATATATATATATATATGTATGTATATATATAAACTTGGATTGTGTAGCTTGACCATCTTAAAACCAACTCATGGAATATATCGGTCCAACTGTCACCCCCTGATCAAACCCCTGTGCGTGTTAGCCGCATAAATTAAAGATACCACAGAAGACTAGGGAATCCTCGTGCCCCATTCCATCCACGATACAAATATATCTAGTATGACATAAACACATAGTTATCAAGACCAACCACAAATATGAGTTCCCAGTATCAGTCTTTTGGGACACACACCTTCACTACTAGCTACATGACCCACTTTAAGACCAATCAAATATTTAGCACATAACCCATTCATTAATTCAAGAAGTCAATTATTAAGGCATTATCAAGTGGTATCATCATACTGACTATACTTGCAAACAAATGTCATTAAGCCAATACTTTGGGGAATCATTGTACCCCAGACTCCATTATTAAAATTAACCTGGGGAAGTCCTTGTACCCCACATGGTTTTCAAAATTATTCACATCCGTTTAGATAGTCATACAATGCATTAGTCTTAAGAAAAATAGTCCAATCCAAATAATCCATTACATTCTAAAACCAATTATGCAAGTGGGTTGGGTTCACATCAATTTCAATACCAAAGCCAATTATTTTGAGGAATCCTTGTACCCCTGGTTCCATTGTTTAAAAATTTGGGGAATCCTTGTACCAATATTTCATTAATCAATCCCATGTACCCTAATGAGTTCACAATCATCAATTCAATGCAAAATAAATCAATAATAATCATAGGAAAAACATTTAAAAAATTTACATCCAAAGCCCTCAACCATCATTAAAAACCGAACATCAAAATAATGTAAATAGTAAGACAATTCATGACAATATGAAAACACAAGTTTAGGGAGAGAGATACATGCCTTAATCACCAAGAAATTTGAAGAAGGAATCACCCTTAGAGCCCTAGATGACCAATTTATTGAAACCCTAACCTTGTGTTTGAACGAAAAATTTGAGAGAGTTTAAGAGAGTGTTTACAATTGATAAAAGTTGAAAATAATAAACCCAATGTGTCTTATGTACGTGGGGTCTAAGTGGATAAAGAAGAAATGTATAAAGTGCCCTTAATAAAAAGACTAAACAATTATCGCCAGTGACTACGGGTTACTATATGACTCATAAGGACTCACTACGACTTGTCACCATGAGTCGTAGTCTGGACAGTAGCTGAGGGACCCTTCTTAACTTATACCATACGACTCATCAAGAGACCCTATGACTCACAGAGTCCTGGTTGTAACCAAGGCAGAAACATTTGGGGTACACACTGGTCACTTTATGATTTGTACATCATTACTCGTAATAAGTATTTATGACTCATAACCTTTAGTCATAATTAGGATAGTAGCATAGGCACCACTCATTGGTCAGATGACGATTTGGCTCCTATGACTCGTAAGGTGAGTTATTAGTTTGGTAGTGAGTCAAAAGCTCAGGGATTTTTTAATTACTAAAATTCGGGGTGTTTCATCTAACCATTATGCTTGAGATTTGCAATTTTATGAACTCATAAGCACCCATGATTTGAGTATTCTGAGATTATTGAGAAATGTTTTGACCTAATAGTCATGGAGTTTGGAAATCCACTTCACTTCATGAGATTATAGATTTGATTATTGGGTTATTAATGAACCATGAGATTATTTTAAAGTGGATTTCTATGAGATGAGCGAGATAAACTAAAGGGAGTAGTATTTTGAACCGAGTTGGGTAAGTTACTACGGTTTCTTACCCCAGAATGTTGTGCCACCATAAGTTTGAGATTTTAGGCCTAAGGCTGAGATATTGGGCCTGAGGCTAAGATAAGTGATCACTAAATTGAGGTTATACTCCCTGAAAAGAGTATGACGCTCCTCCATAATGTGGGGTCTCTTCCTTAGGAGGACAAAATGTTGGACTCCATGTAGCTCGCATGGTTTATGTTGGTTAAGAGAGCCTCCCTTGATACAAGTTATTTTTCTAATAGTAAAATTGTAGATTTCTTCCCTAAGACTAAAGTATTTTTCCCTTGATATAAGTATTTTTTTCTAAAGCTTGAAACGAGATATTTTCCTAAAGTGAATGAAATGCCTTCACGTATGTTTTAAAGTTATATGATTCTGAATTCCAAGTACTTGAGTTCAAAAGAGTTATGAGTTCTTGAGCATTAAAGAAGTTTTACTCTCCATAAGATATATGAATGAGTTAAAAGTATTGTTTAAAGTTTCCATTAGCCTATAGGTAATGAGAATAAGAGAAGATTACTGATTTTAAAGTTAAACTATGATGACTCACAAAATTTGTGTTACATCCTCCATTCTACATGATTCATGAGTTTTACATTTTATACTTGTTCGAGCCATGTGAGTCATTACTGCTTGCATGCATGATTTGATTAAAAGTATTGATGTTGTTTTATATAAATGCATGGACCCCCATATACTCAGTACAGTCCCAAGTGCTGATCTACATATATGTCTATGTGCTATATTATCTTATAATATAGGTTTAGGTGCTCAGTCCCAGCCTCGTCAGTGACTTTTGAGTACCTCTGTCTACATTCCTACAGTAGTGATTCCTCATGGTTCGAGGACCTATCTTTAGATATTTCTACATTTGAGAGACTATGTTTCTACTTTTAGTTCATTTCGAATTAGTTGGGGACCTCTCCTAATGGCTCTCTAGTTCATGGATTAGTAGAGGTTTTGCCAGACTAGTTATCAGATTTTGATTGTATTGAGAATTCCGGTATTGTGGACGTTTGGATCAAGTATTTTCTCTGTATCTCCCTTCATATGATATAAATATGCTAGTGTTTGAATTATTTTATCTTGAAATGAGTGTTACTAGTAGAAACAGGCTCAAAGCGTTAGCTTGGGGCAACTTGTAGCCTTAAGCACCGTGTGACATCCCGGGAGGCGATTTCGGGTCGTTACAATTTATGTACGGGAGATAGTGTATTTTTATGGGGTGCCTATTTCTATCATATCAGACTGTGGTTCTAAATTTACTTTGCTATTTTAGAGAGCATTCAAGGAGGATTTGGGTACTTGAGTGGATTTGAGTATAGATTTTCATCCGAAGATAGATGGTCAGTCTAAGTAAACTATTTAGGTGCTCGAAGATATGCTCTGAGCATGTTTGGAGGATAATGGCATCAATACTTACTTTTGGCAGAGTTTATTTACAACAATACCTATAATTTGAGAATTGAGATGGCGCCTTATGAGGTTTTATATGGCAGGAGATGTTGTTCTCTGATAGGATGGTTTGAGACTTTAGGGATAAGACATCGTGGTATATATTTTCTTTAGAACTTATTGGATAGAGTCACAATAGTTGAATACTAGAGGTATTCCTTAGATAAGGTTCAGCGAATGCATAGCCTAGTAGAGGAGGCCACTTAGTTAATCGAGAGGGAGATATGGGGCCAATATCCTCACATATTCACTTCAAATATTTTCCCCAACTTTAAATTTTGGGGACGAAAGTTCTTAGTAGTGGATGATGTTATGACCCTTCAGGTTATTTCTCGTGATTCCATTTATTTTCACTGTTAGATTTTTTCCATAGCTTCCCTAAGTCATTTATGACTTGTTAGAAATTGGGCAGTGCATTTGCTTTTGATAACCATTTCCCTTTTTAGAAGTCTTCGTTGGTTCCAAATGACCACTTAGTGAAAACATTAGTAAAATAATATTAGATGTGAATTCTGACTGCCCTAACATCTTCGACATATTGATTTTAGGTTGGGTAAACCTATGGTTTGGGTCTCGCAGCACCCAAACTCATTTTAAACTATTGGTCAAAAAGTTGAGAAATTGGAAATTTAGGTATTGTAACACCCCAATTCGCTGAACCGAAATGCTACACGGTGCTCATGATCCCGAGGGACCACAAACTAACCCATGACTGATATCTGTACCTGTATACTACAAATCATGATATAATAATGTGAAATATATGGAATTGTAAGGCCATAAGGTTCAACTGAATACAATCATATGGGTGAAAATACCCAAAACAACTCAATCTGAACGTAAATCTGAACATAAATCTGAAAGCCTCTAAACTATCTGAATAAGGAGTTGAAGGAACATGTCGCCAACTAAATCTATAAAATTGGACTGAAGAATAAATAAATGAATCAAATCATACTATCCTCGAATCAATGAGGACTCACTGTGTCTCTACAATTGGAATGCTATCTCGGAACCTATAGTGTAACATGAAAAGAAGGCACCATAGCGCAAATGCGTCAGTACAACTGGAGTACTGAGTATGCGAGGAAGGTAGGCTGAACATAAAGGATTTCATGCATGAACAACACTGACTGACTAATATGAACGTGGGAGTGCAAACACACATATATAGAAACTGGCACCATGAATACGTGATAGCATGAACTGTAAGCTATTACATGGTTTACTGATAACTGTCCTGACTGATACTGAAACTGATAACATGGATGACTGTATCTGACAATCCTATATATACTGAAATCTGAAGAACACCTTGAGTTCTTTTACTGAGACTGATACTGAAACTGTGGGAAGTAGTGTTTAACCGACATGCCCCATGTATGCCGTTATGGCTAAGCTGGGGTCCAATCTCTGCCCTGAATGAAGAGGTGTCAATACCGTGCCACGGGTAAGGACAGCCTGTGAGTGACCCTTACTTGGCGGGTACTCTGAGAACTGTGGAAACCCTAAACTGACGGGTTAAGCCACCTCATCAACCCTAATCTGATGGGTTAAGATGTCTCAACCTATACTAGCTACGTAGTTCTGGAACACAAGGATTGCTACTATGAATCACACCCTGAACTGGAGGGTGAGTTCCCATCCTTGGGTTCACTCGGTGCTAACCTCTACTCCCATCTGGAGGGACTGGACATGAATAACTGACTGTGTATGACTTAATCTTACTGAATTATATTGACTGGCGGAATGTTATTGATATCTAACAACTATCTAAGATCATGAGTTTTTCCTGAGTCACATGACTGACTAAAGTTTATGGAATCATAGCTTGAGTTCGGATATCATGAAACATGACATGGATCTAGGCACACAGCTATAGTTTTCAGGTACAAGTACCCCCAGGACTCAATAGAAGAAAACAGACACACATGACTGACTTGATCATAAGAGTAGAGTCCATAATTTATAATATCATAAGTAGGGATGTCATCCTATGCATGGTTATCAACAATGTATTGTATGGAAAGGATTTCATATCACATGGAAGTACTTGCACAATCTTAATATCATGTTCGTTGCATAATCATATTGGCAACACATACTAATAGCATGGAAGTTAATATGGATTACATGGTTATCATACATCTTATTCATAAGTAGGATTTGTAAGTAAACATAGCATAATCTCATAAGAATAGTTTATGAGTATTCCAACAACATTTGCAAGGCACATTATCAATCATAGAAGTCATTGAAACGTAAGGGCATATCATGAATCCTTCACTTAGTCACAATTTAGCTATATTGCATGATTTCTAGTTCCTTAGGCATTTTATCAAACACCTTACATGCACATCTTAAGCATAGGTGAACTCATCAAATTATACATCATGAACAACCAAATTTACATGTTTCCAACCCATATGATATCATGAATTCACAAAAACATATAAAGATTTCATCTTGGGAATCACCCAATATCAACAACATGATCATCAACACCCAACAATATAGAAATCATACTTTATAGTGAAAAAGAAGAAAACAAACAAGCATCAATATGGGTATGATCATATCACCACAATCAACTAAGCTTTTGTATTTAAAGAGTGATTCTTGGACTCCACAGATGAAAGGAATCCGTGGATGAACACTACGCATACCTTAGAAGGAAGATTCTTAATGATTGATGGAGGAATTTCCTTAAAATCGGATCTTCAAGCTTAATTATGCAAACCCTAGTTGTTTTTCTCCTTTAGTGCTCTTGGATGATGAGCTTTGAGATGAAAATAGGGTTGCAGTATGTTTAGAAGCTATATATTTTGTAGGGTTAAGTTTAGGGACATGTAAGGAGTATTTAAAGACTTAATTACCTTTAAAATAACTCAAGACGGAGTGTTTTTGACACCTTGAATTGACTTAGGCGGCGCCCAAGTGATCGCCTATGCTTGGGTTGGGCGGCGCTTAACCAGTCGCCTATGATTGGGTTACGCGGCACCTAACCAATCGCCTATGCTTTTGTTGGGCGGTGCCTAACCAATCGCCTATGCTTACTGTCTCTCACGAAAATGGGGCATAACTTTTCACTCGGGTATTGGATTAAGCCGAAATTGGTATCATTGGATAGCTAATTCGATTTTCTATAATTTGGTGGGTCTAAATAAGCCAAAATACCACATTAACATCGAGTTATACTTGTTCAAAGATGACCCTTGCAAAATCAAACACTAAAACTGGATGGATTCAAAAACTCTTAGCTTGTATTACCTTAAGTGACTCATATAAACATGCTTAATGCATCATAAGCTATCCTATGACTAGGATATTCATGGTAAGTCATGTACTCAAGTATGAATCGCAGGATAGGAGATTTCATATGTAAGAATACTTATTCACTTCCTAGCTTAGAAACATGCGAGGTATTACAATATCTCCCCCTTGGAAACATTCATCCTTGAATGAGAATTTACTGAGAAGGGATACAAGACAATAAAACCTAAACTGAACATGAAGAATTGAAACTTGATCTCATAACTGACATGCTAAACATACTGAACTCGTACATATCTGATGCATCGACAATTGACACATGAATGCATGACTAAGTATGAAATGGTTAATAGGTACCAATTTTATACTGGAAACATGAACGTGAAACTTAATAAGCTTAAGGAGAATTGTTATCTTGAGCTTGATCTGAATTGGTGGTGAAGAGGTAAGGATACTTGGTATGCATATCTACTTCTGCTTCCTAAGTAGCTTCCTCATGAGAATAATTTTGCCAAAGAACCTTGACTAGAAGGACTTCGTTGTTCCTCAATCTACGAGTCTGATAATCTAAGATTTCGACTGGAATCTCTTCATAGAAGAGGCTGTTCTGAATGTTGATGCTCTGAATAGGAACAACAACTATTGGGTCTCCTATGCACTTCTTTAGCAAAGAGACATGGAAGACTGGATGGACTAAGGCTAGATCTGAAGGCAACTTAAGCTCATAAGCTACCTTGCCGAAGCGACAAAGAATTCTGAAGGGACTGACATACCAGGGACTGAGTTTCTCTTTCTTGCCGAGCCTCTTCACTCCCTTTATGGGAGAGATCTTAAGATAGACATAGTCATTGACCTCAAACTCGAGATCCTTTCTACAAACATCTACATAGGACTTTTGTCGGCTCTGAGCAGCCTGGAGTCTCTTTCTAATCAACTGAACTTTCTCTAAGGTGTTGAATACTAAGTCAGGACCTATGATTGAGGCCTCACTAACTTCGAACCAACCAATCGAAGATCTACATCTCTTACCATAGAGAGCTTCGAATGGAGCCATCTGAATACTAGAGTGATAGCTATTGTTGTATGCAAACTCAATCAAAGGCAAATGGTCGTCCCAACTTCCCTTGAAGTCAATTGCACACGCCCTTATCATATCTTCAAGAGTCTGAATGGTCCTCTCTGCTTGACCATCTGTCTGAGGATGAAATGCTGTGCTGAGATAGACTTGGGTACCGAGACCCTTTTGGAATGCTTTCCAAAAGTGAGAAATAAACTGGGTACCTCTGTCTGAGATGATAGATAGTGGAACACCATGTAATCTGACTAACTCCTTGATATAGAGTTTGGCATAATCCTCGGCGGAATAAAAAGTACGAACAGGAAGGAAATGAGATGACTTGGTCATTCTATCTATAATGACCCAGACTGAATCATGCTGATGATGTGTTCTAGAAAAACCTGTCATGAAGTCTATGTTAACTTCTTCCCACTTCCAAGTAGGAATGGTGAACTCTTACATGGAACCACTAGGTTTCTGATGCTCTATCTTAACCTGCTGACATGTAGAGCACTTAGCCACAAACTCTGCAACATCTCTCTTCATCCCACTCCACTAATAGATCTCCTGCATGTCGCGGTACATCTTAGTGGCCCCTGGATGAATAGAGTATTGTGTACCATGCGCTTCTGCAAGAATTCGCTGCCTCAATTCATCTACACCTGGAACACATGACGACCCTGACAACAAAGAACACCATCTCCCCCTTGGGAGAAAACCTTGACTTTCTGATTCTAAACTGACCCTTTGAGCTTGACAAGGCTAGGATCTATGTCTTGTTTCTCTTTCACCTCAGAAACTATGGATGACTCTAAACTACTATGAACACATACACCACCCTCTGAAGAATCGATTAAGAGAACGCCTAGTCTAGCAAGCTGATGGATCTCCTGAGCCATCTTTTTCTTACTATCCTTAATATAAGAAATACTACCCATAGAGAGTCGATTGAGAGCATCGGCCACAACATTGGCCTTGCCTAGATAATAAACAACACTCATGTCGTAATCCTTCAAGAGATCTAACCACCTTCTCTGGCAAAGATTGAGATCTTTCTGGCAAAAGACATACTGGAGGCTTTTATGATCTGTGAAGACATCTATATGAACTCCATAGAGATAATGCCTCCAAATCTTCAAGGCAAAAACTACCGCTGCTAACTCAAGATCATGAGTAGGATAATTCTTCTCATATGGCTTTAACTATCTAGAGGCGTAGGCTATGACCTTACCATGCTGCATGAGGACACAACCTAAACCCACTATGGATGCATCACAATAGACTACAAAACCAT